>NC_053040.3:455687779-455987779 GCF_002575655.3 Aegilops tauschii subsp. strangulata
AGAGAGAGGCGCAGCATGGACGGCGCCGTCCAGCGCCGCCCAAGCCACCGGAGGCCGCCGCGTGGCCACCCACTCACCCGTGCACGCTGCGGTCCTTCGTCGTGAACTGCTAGGCGCGGAGCGCGCTCCCTGCCGCTGCCGTGCCCGTACGGCCGCCCCGTCGAGGATCGGCGCATTACGCCTAGCCCGACCGAAGTTTAGCGGGGGAACGGCACCAGTGATCCTCCCTGATGGTGCCTAGCCGCCTAAACCCCCTGCCCAACCTCTGCCTCGCTGTAATCGCTCGCCGGAGCTATCCCGTTCACGGCTACCCCCTCGGATCACCTATAAAAGGAGGCCCCGAGCTCGAACTCGAACCCACACCACCTCTGCACTCCACCAATACCACGCCAAGCCACTGGAAGAGCCCCGAGAGAGCCTTCTTCCCCAACTCCGGCCGCCTCGACCCGCCACGGGGTCCAGCTCGATTCACCCCCGTGCGTGCACCTCTACCTCTCAGCTCTTGCCAGTAGCTTCCTAATGCATCCACTCTCCTGACCCGCGCTTCAATTTGGAGTTTGCAGCGCCCACCGGAGTACTCCACCATCGCCCGAACCACCGTCCGCCAGAGAAAGTGTCGCCGTCGACGTGGTCCTCTCCGACGTCCAAGTCCACCACCCACCGACGCGGAAGAACACCCTGAACCTCTTGGTACCCTCCGATCTCCCTGACTCGCCGTGGTTCGTCGCCGGCGACCACCGCAGCCTTCGGGCGCCGGCGAGCTCCTTTGGAGTTTTTAAACCTGACGGGTGGGACCCCCCGTCAGCCTCTCTTTTTGCCCCCCTCGAACCGTTTTCTGATGGCGCCTTCGGGCAAATGCGCTTTCCCTTTGGGCTGGCGCATTTCTTTCCGAACCGTTTTCTGGTTTTTTTCAAACAAGTCCCTGGTTCTTTTCTGTTTCATCACAGATCAGTCCTTGGACTAAAACCCTTATAACTTTTTAATAAAAGATGCCTTTTGATTGATTCTTTTTCTGTCAGTCTTATATTTTTGTCTAGTTTTTTATAGTATTTATTTGGAAAAAATTTGGCACAATTTTTATGCACGCGACGATTTTCACGTTAGTGTACGGTTTCGTTATAGTAGGTTCCGGAGGAGGTGACGGAGCCGCGAACTTCGCCGAGCTAGACTCCGACTTCTCCGAACCAGGCAAGCATGTTTGAACCTTTGATATGATAGGTGTTTTTCATGTTTGCTTGAATGGTTTATGCATGGCATGTGAGCATCGGTGAGTATTACGTTGCAATGCAAGGCAACCAACCGTGTGTTTCAAAGTTACTGTGATCTTTGATGAGAGATGACCTGATCATGTGGTGACATGAAAGGTAGTAAGATGGTAGTGTTGTAGCATGCCAGTCTTACGTCATCCGATAAACTCCGACGTTAACGTGGGCTGAGCCACGTTACCGTTCCTTCCCTTTCATGCTGCCACATGTTTTCTGCAAAGAATACGGTTTAGTAAGTTGCTAACCTCTTTCCTTGTACACACCAAATAGAGGGGACGGGATGAGGGTTCCATGGCCCTGGATTAAAGCCAGTCATCCGGTCAGGGGGCATGGGTGTTTCCGGTTGGGACCGAGAGGGGGGCACCCCTTAGAGCGCGCGGTATAAATTTGATCCCATGCTACGCGAGGTTGTAGCCTCCCCGTCTCAAAGTTTATCTTGAACGTTGCCGAGGGTGATTCCTGGCATCGGAATGTTGAATGGGTGTGTACTGGTTAGATGTGTTTCTCCTAAAACACCGTAAACGGAACTAGTCCCTTGTGACTACTGAAATCCGTTGGCTGTGGTTAAGAGTACAAACTCTGCAAAGTCAAATCCTTCCGAGTCATCGTGTCCATGGTCAAAGACCGTGGCCAACATATCCATATCAGTCTCAGTGTCAGTCCCTGTGTCTGTTTCTGTGGAAATCCCCGGTGAACATGCTTGAGTGGTAAACCCGGTTGAATTGTTATTCCTGTGGATTGACTAACCCTTTTATTATCTCGTACCTGAGTATTACCATGAAATGATTTAAATTCATGAGCTACTGAAATTTTAAGTTGTGAGATATAAGCCCTTTACGTGATGTCGCTCAGACGTCCGACTGTGGCACTCTTGTCATTTACTTTGATATAAGCCCTTTATGTGATGTCGCTCAGACGTCCGACTGTGGCACTCTTGTCATTTACTTCTGATATAAGCCCTTTATGTGATGTCGCTCAGACGTCCGACTGTGGCACGCACTGTCATTTACATTCCATTATAAGCCCTTTATGTGGTGTCGCCTTGACGCCCGACTGCGGCATTGTTAATTTATTTGTATCCTTTCGAGGGGTCATTTCAGACACTCGATTGGCATTCAGTATTACATTGGCATTTCGGGAGGACCACCGCCCGACTTCCTTTTTATTTCCCATGCGTAGCTATTTTATTATCTGAGTGCGCTCTATTAATCTGTTCATATGCATCATGTTTACATTTGTTATATCTTATGTCCAAACTGTCTTGCGAGTACTTTCATAGTACTCACCTGGCTTGTTGATTTGGCCAGATGTTGACGAAGGCGATCTCATGGATGAAGAGTTTGATAGTGAGTCCGACGCCTAGAGGAGTCCCAGTCAGTCCCGTGCGATCCTGGATTTCGGTCACTTGTATTATATACGCGTCGCCACCTACAATAAGAGTCCTCGAGCGTCACTCCGACGCTCGATGAGCTGTTAGATTCAGGAGTCATGTCACCCACTTCGCTGTGACATATCCACCACCACTTTTATTATGAGTCAGTAGTATGCCACCATACCCCCTTGTGTCATATCCGCCTTTATGTATATTATCGGCGTGCTTGTAATAAATTGTTGAGCAGCCTCCGCTCAACCTTGTATTATATTTAGTACTCCTGGATATTTCTATAATCAAGGAATTGTCTATCAGTAAGAAGGAATTCTTCTCTACTGGTCCGTAAAAGGGATCGGTTTCTCAATAAATGTTTTATTGGAAAACCGGTCGTGACAAGCTTGGTATCAGAGCCAGGCTGACTGTAGGAAGCCACTAGGTGCGATCGCTAATCGGTTATTAGCGTCTTTAGTGCGTTTTCACCATTTTGCAAATGTAGCTATTTTCTGTTGGTCATCATAAATTTATGATTTGACTACTCAGAATTTTTGCCTACTTTTGTAGATGGCTGGCAGCGACTGCGAGACTCGGGTGTTCACTAATGTGCCTGAGGGGTTTGTCAAACTCCTCGTCCCCATCACCAAGCTCGCGATCGGGCCAGCGACTCGTCCGGAGTTCACGCTTTACCAGCACAAGCTCATCGACGACATGTCTATGCACCAGGTCGTGGTGCAATTCAAGGGAGGACGTTCTGCGTCTCGCCACTTCCGTATTGTGGGAAGGGCCATGCCTACGGAGAGGCATGCCATGCAGATGGCTGCCCGTGAGGCGATAGCTCGCCTTCGGGACATTCTTCCTTCGATGAAGACTCGTCGCTACCGCTACCTCCCATGCCATGTGCCATATACTTGTCACTATGCATTCGCCTGCCATAGGGGAGAGCGAGATGAGGCTATCGAGATGCTTGTTGAGTATCTCAAAGCTCTGGAGGAAGATTTCGACAACCTCGTGGACGATCTTGTGGCTGCCCGGATGGACTTAGTTCGGGGCGGTTCTGCCAGCAGGAAGGAGCTTCTCCACATGGCACCGCCACTGACGTTCGTCTCGTCCTCAGCATCCTATTCACCTGCCATTTTGGCCACTGCTCGCCGTCTGCCTACCACTGAGGAGTTCGACCGGGTCATTGCTCCTACTCCAGTCAGAGCTGCACCGCCTGCCGCACCCACACTACCACCTGTCGCACCCGCGCCATCACCTCAGCGCAGTGCTACGCGCCTGGAGCTTGTTAGGGAGGAGGTGGAGGTTGAGTCTCCTGCACCGCTGGGTCTTACCCTCGGCAAGGGGAAGGACTTCTTCACCATCTCCGACTGAGTGCGCCTAGTCGCCGCGCGTTGTGCCTGCATGTATGATATGTTTTATATGTACTTAAGTTTGTAGTTTTTGTGTGCGCATCATGTAGGATCCCGGAGGAGTGTGCTAGCCTAAATAACATGTCAGGAGTGTGTACGCACATCCTGAGTGATGTATCGTATGTTTGCGTCTCGCGTGTAAGATTTGTGCTGAGCAGTCCTTCTCCGTGCGAAATCATTTATGTTCTTGAAAAAAAATCTTGAGGTCTTTTAAAATTTTTGTCTTGCAAGATTTTCCTTGTGCCACACAGTTCTTCCATGAGTTTTGCAAAATAATACCCCAGAGTGGAAAATGTCTCGTCCGTGGACTCGTTCCATGCCAAATCCACCGGAAGAAGTTTATGGAACACAGACAAACAACAACTTCACTCAGGGACAGTCTAGTCAACAGGACAGCGAGGCAGCCTTATCTCAAGTATGCCGCCTTTTCGAACAAAGCCAGCAGCAACACCAAGAAATGATGAATCACGTCATCAATATGGGAAATCACCGTGAGCCATAGCAACCACACTCCAAGTTGTCTGAACTACAGAAGACACGCCCTCCAACGTTTGCTCACACTGATAGGCCACTTTAAGCCGATGATTGGCTTCGAGACATCGAAAGAAAATTGATTATTGCTCAATGTTCTGATCATGAGAAGGTGCTTTATGCACCTCACCTCCTCACCGGAGCAGCTGCAGCATGGTGGGAGAACTTCCTACACATGCATCCCAGTGGACATAACATCACCTGGGAAGAGTTTAAGGAAGGTTTTCGTGGGGCACACATCCCCATGAGCATCATAAAAATCAAGAAAAGGGAGTTCGATGACCTCAAGCAGAGAGGCATGACAGTGACGGAATACAACAGTCAGTTTACCCAGCTATCTCGTTATGCCTACGACGAGCATATGACTGAGAACAAGAGGATGGAAAAATTCTTGGACGGCCTGGCTCCGGCACTAAAATGCCAACTAGTCGTACACACTTTCCCAGATTTCAAAACTCTGGTTGACAAGGCCATTACTTTGGAGAATGAGCGCCGCAGTCTGGAAGATATTCATAAGCGAAAGAGGGACAAGACGACTCTTGCTCGCAACAACCGAAGCAAGACTAATGCTCAGAGGAGTGAAGCAAGAAAATCCACGACTACTGCTCTAAGGCCAACCAGACAGTTTCATTCAAGGGACAAGGACTTTTCATACCATCCAGGGGTCACTTGCTATGCTTGTGGAGAGGAACGGCACTATGCCAAACAATGCCCAAAACCAAGGAACTCGGCCCCCAAGCCGAACAATGGTGGGAACAATCCAGCCCCCAAGCGTAACAATTTCAATCCCAACAACAACCACAGGAAAGGTCACCTGAACCATGTGACCAGGGAAGAAGCACAGAATGCCCCAGACATCGTACTCGGTACGTTCCCTGTCAACACAGTACCTGCCACGGTTTTGTTTGATTCTGGAGCTTCTCACTCGTTCATTTCGAAGAGTTTTGTTTTGCAACATGGTTTTCCGATACTTCCTTTGGAAAAATCTACGATCATCAAGTCCCCAGGGAATAAGCAGATCACTCAGAGATACTGCCAAGGAGTGATTATTGAATTCGAAGGACTAAAGTTTCAGGCTAATCTCATCGTGTTGGAAAATAAAGGACTGGATGTTATCCTAGGGATGGACTGGTTGACCACCAACAAGGGATTTATTGACTGTTTCAATCGGACTGTGATTCTCACTCATCATCATGGCAAGACAATAAAAGTTACAGCTCAAGAGAGACCACGGTCACGGCAACGAAAGCTGAACAAAGTGGACATTTCAGAATTGAGAAAAGTTCCAGTGGTGTGCGAGTTTCCCGACATATTTCCTGAAGAACTTCCAGGCATGCCACCAGACCGAGAGATAGAGTTCAGCATTGAACTAGCACCTGGCACCACCCCCATCGACAAGAAACCTTATAGAATGGCACCATCCGAGTTGGTGGAATTGAAGAAGCAAATAAAGGAATTACTGGACAAAGGATTTATCCGAGCCAGCTCCTCACCATGGGGTTCACCAGTATTATTCGCCAAGAAAAAGGATGGGACACTGAGATTGTGTATAGACTATCGAGCTCTCAATATGGTCACCATCAAGAACAAATATCCGATGCCACGGATAAATGACCTATTTGACCAGCTCGCACAAGCCAAGGTGTTCTCAAAATTGATTTAAGATCGGGATATCATCAATTGAAAGTACGGACAGAAGATATCCCTAAGACAGCATTCACCTCCAGATACGGATTATATGAGTTCACAGTAATGCCTTTTGGACTGACGAACGCCCCCGCATATTTCGTCCACCTCATGAACAAAGTGTTTATGAAATTCATGGACAAATTTGTTGTGGTGTTCATTGATGATATTCTGGTATATTCAAGGACACCAGAAGAGCATGCTGAACATCTCAGAATTGTTTTGGGAGAATTAAGGAAACATCACTTGTACGCCAAATTTAGCAAGTGTGAATTTTGGCTAAGACAAGTTGGTTTTCTTGGCCATATATTGACCCAAGAAGGCGTGGCCGTAGACCCAGAAAAAGTCAAAGCCATACTTGACTGGAAACCACCAGCCAACGTGACAGATGTGCGGAGTTTCCTGGGAATGGCCGGATATTACAGAAGATTTATTGAAGGATTCTCCACTGTGGCAAAACCAATGACACAGTTGCTGAAGAAAGACAAGAAGTTTGTATGGACGGAAGCGTGCAAGAAAAGCTTCCAGGAACTCAAGAAGAAACTAACAACAGCACCAGTTTTGATCGTGCCAGACATACACAAGAGTTTTGAAGTGTATTGTGACGCATCCCGGAAGGGCCTCGGGTGCGTACTGATGCAGGATGGCAAAGTTGTCGCGTATGCTTCCAGGCAACTACGGAAGCATGAGGAAAATTATCCAACTCATGACTTGGAGCTAGCAGCGGTCATCTATGCACTCAAAGAATCGAGGCACTTCCTGTTGGGAAATCGCTGTGAAATATATACGGACCATAAGAGCCTTAAATATATTTTCACACAACCAGAGCTAAATTTACGCCAACGACGCTGGTTGGAATTGGTCAAGGACTATGATGTCGGCATTCACTACCATCCAGGGAAAGCAAATGTAGTGGCAGATGCTCTTAGTCGGAACCCCAGCCCGGGCAACGACAGTCCACAGAACTTGAGGCCTGAGTTTCAACAGGAGTTCGCTAGACTCAACATGGTGTTAGTCCCTGAGGGCAACGTATCAAATCTGGAGATACAACCCACCCTTATGGAACAAATTAAGAAGGCTCAGCATGGACATCCCAGCATCGAAGGTATAAAGAGGAAGATGAGCCTTGGCAAGGCTTCAGAGTTCGTCACCGACAAGGAGGGAGTATTATGGTACGGGGACAGACTTTGCGTACCAAACATTGAGGAACTCAAGCAACAAATCCTAACCGAAAGCCACACCGCCCCATATTCGATCCACCCTGGAGGAACCAAAATGTACAAAGACATTCAGGAAAGATTTTGGTGGCACGGTATGAAAAGGGATATAGCCGCATTCATTGCTTGTTGCGATTCATGTCAGCGCATAAAAGCCGAACATCAAAAGCCAGCAGGGCTACTATAGCCAAACAGGATACCTGAGTGGAAATGGGATGAAATTGGAATGGACTTCATCATTGGACTACCTCGATCACAACGCGGAAATGATGCCATATGGGTCATCATAGATAGGCTAACCAAGGTAGCACATTTCATTCCCGTGAAGACGACCTACTCCACTCAAAGGCTAGCCAAGCTTTATCTCTCCCGTATAGTTTGTTTGCATGGAGTCCCAAAGACTATAATATCCGACCGAGGCACTCAATTTGTCTCTAAATTTTGGGATCACTTACAACAAGCTCTGGGCACGCAACTAGCATTCAGTACAGCGTACCACCCTCAGACCGATGGACAAACGGAACGCGTAAACCAAATACTAGAGGACATGCTGAGAGCCTGTGTGCTCACCTATGGATCCAGTTGGGAAGAAAGTTTGCCGTATGCCGAGTTTGCCTACAACAACAGTTACCAGACCAACCTACAAATGGCACCTTTTGAAGCATTGTACGGGCGGAGATGTCGTACCCCACTAAATTGGTCAGAAACAGGCGACAGTCGTATCTTCGGCCCAGACATGCTCAAGGAAGCCGAGGAGAAAGTTAAACAGATCAGGGACAGACTCAAGACAGCTCAAAGCCGACAGAAGAGCTATTACGATCAAAAACATCGTGAGGTCAGCTTTGAACCCGGTGATTACGTATACCTACGAGTGTCTCCTATGCGAGGCCTGCAACGGTTCAAAATTAAGGGGAAGCTAGCCCCGAGATTTATTGGACCCTTCCGTATAGTTGCACGAAGAGGCACAGTAGCCTACCAGCTAGACCTACCCAAAGAGCTGTCAGAAGTCCACGACGTGTTTGACGTCTCACAGTTGAGGAAATGTGTGAACAACCCGGAGAAGCATGTATCTCATGAAATCATTGATGTGCAACCAGACCTCACCTACAGAGAGCGGCCAGTGAAGATATTGGAAGAGTCTGAAAGGAGGACCCGTCAGAAAACGATAAAAGTTTTCAAGGTTCAGTGGAGCAATCACACCGAGGAAGAAGCTACATGGGAAAGAGAAGATTTTCTTCAGGCAGAGTACCCACATCTATTTGAGAATCAGCTGGAATCTCGAGGGCGAGATTTTTCCTAAGGGGGTAGGTGTTGTGACACCAAAAAAATTTTATTTCGCTTTTTCAAACTTTTATTTGATTTAAGGGAGGTTATTTTAAAAATATTTTCTTCTAAAGAACTCTCCCTATCAAAAATTTTCTTTTATGACAAATGCTTTGTTTGGATTCACCCAAGACTTGATTTTTGGTCTTGGAGGTTTTCCCTTCTTATTTGGACTCAAAACCAAATGCTTTTCATTTGGGAGATTTCCTTTGAAAAATCTTTTAAATAGCCCTATGGCATTTGGAATGATCCTTTTCCCTTTCAAAAATCCACTCTTGCCATGACATGAGAGGAAACCACCTCCCAAAAGCCTTTCCCCATCTTTGTGTCATGTTATACTTCAAATCCAGCAGTTTGAACCTCCCCATAAATTTTCTTCCATTTAATTCTTATCAAAATAATTTCTGCCCTCTACTTTGGCTCTTGGAGATTTACAAAGGAGCTACCCTTTCTACTTTGAGTTTTGCCTCCAAACCAATTTCCCTAGCTAGTCCTTAGAGCCCTCAACCAAGATCCATGAAGATCCACTGGTCTCCAGTTCAAATATTTCAAATTGTGCTTGCTGCAAGTTTGGACCATGTTTGGCAAATTTGATGAAATTCAATTGTTTTCTCCTCCTAAAAATCTGAGAAAATTCAGGCAGCCTCTGGATGCATTGAGAGGTCACCTCACCAAGTCCAAGCTCCAGAAATTTTTTTCTTCATGCCTAATCATTTCGTCGAACACCTGATGGACACTGTTTCTGTCAATGTTCAGAAATTCAGAGTAACAGTTTCAGAAACTGCTGTCATTTTCTTCAGAGCCCGTTGTCGATCTCGCCAGTACCGCAGTGGCGCCGTGCGCCCTGTGATTCCTTCTTATCCCTGCGCCGCACGAACGCCTGGAAGCTTGCGGGCGTCGGCGACGAGCAGGAGGAGGTGCGCCACCCCGTGAGCGACGGCAGCAGCGGCTTTGCGGCTGCCAGAGAGAGGCGCAGCATGGACGGCGCCGTCCAGCGCCGCCCAAGCCACCGGAGGCCGCCGCGTGGCCACCCACTCACCCGTGCACGCTGCGGTCCTTCGTCGTGAACTGCTAGGCGCGGAGCGCGCTCCCTGCCGCTGCCGTGCCCGTACGGCCGCCCCGTCGAGGATCGGCGCATTACGCCTAGCCCGACCGAAGTTTAGCGGGGGAACGGCACCAGTGATCCTCCCTGATGGTGCCTAGCCGCCTAAACCCCCTGCCCAACCTCTGCCTCGCTGTAATCGCTCGCCGGAGCTATCCCGTTCACGGCTACCCCCTCGGATCACCTATAAAAGGAGGCCCCGAGCTCGAACTCGAACCCACACCACCTCTGCACTCCACCAATACCACGCCAAGCCACTGGAAGAGCCCCGAGAGAGCCTTCTTCCCCAACTCCGGCCGCCTCGACCCGCCACGGGGTCCAGCTCGATTCACCCCCGTGCGTGCACCTCTACCTCTCAGCTCTTGCCAGTAGCTTCCTAATGCATCCACTCTCCTGACCCGCGCTTCAATTTGGAGTTTGCAGCGCCCACCGGAGTACTCCACCATCGCCCGAACCACCGTCCGCCAGAGAAAGTGTCGCCGTCGACGTGGTCCTCTCCGACGTCCAAGTCCACCACCCACCGACGCGGAAGAACACCCTGAACCTCTTGGTACCCTCCGATCTCCCTGACTCGCCGTGGTTCGTCGCCGGCGACCACCGCAGCCTTCGGGCGCCGGCGAGCTCCTTTGGAGTTTTTAAACCTGACGGGTGGGACCCCCCGTCAGCCTCTCTTTTTGCCCCCCTCGAACCGTTTTCTGATGGCGCCTTCGGGCAAATGCGCTTTCCCTTTGGGCTGGCGCATTTCTTTCCGAACCGTTTTCTGGTTTTTTTCAAACAAGTCCCTGGTTCTTTTCTGTTTCATCACAGATCAGTCCTTGGACTAAAACCCTTATAACTTTTTAATAAAAGATGCCTTTTGATTGATTCTTTTTCTGTCAGTATTATATTTTTGTCTAGTTTTTTATAGTATTTATTTGGAAAAAATTTGGCACAATTTTTATGCACGCGACGATTTTCACGTTAGTGTACGGTTTCGTTATAGTAGGTTCCGGAGGAGGTGACGGAGCCGCGAACTTCGCCGAGCTAGACTCCGACTTCTCCGAACCAGGCAAGCATGTTTGAACCTTTGATATGATAGGTGTTTTTCATGTTTGCTTGAATGGTTTATGCATGGCATGTGAGCATCGGTGAGTATTACGTTGCAATGCAAGGCAACCAACCGTGTGTTTCAAAGTTACTGTGATCTTTGATGAGAGATGACCTGATCATGTGGTGACATGAAAGGTAGTAAGATGGTAGTGTTGTAGCATGCCAGTCTTACGTCATCCGATAAACTCCGACGTTAACGTGGGCTGAGCCACGTTACCGTTCCTTCCCTTTCATGCTGCCACATGTTTTCTTCAAAGAATACGGTTTAGTAAGTTGCTAACCTCTTTCCTTGTACACACCAAATAGAGGGGACGGGATGAGGGTTCCATGGCCCTGGATTAAAGCCAGTCATCCGGTCAGGGGGCATGGGTGTTTCCGGTTGGGACCGAGAGGGGGGCACCCCTTAGAGCGCGCGGTATAAATTTGATCCCATGCTACGCGAGGTTGTAGCCTCCCCGTCTCAAAGTTTATCTTGAACGTTGCCGAGGGTGATTCCTGGCATCGGAATGTTGAATGGGTGTGTACTGGTTAGATGTGTTTCTCCTAAAACACCGTAAACGGAACTAGTCCCTTGTGACTACTGAAATCCGTTGGCTGTGGTTAAGAGTACAAACTCTGCAAAGTCAAATCCTTCCGAGTCATCGTGTCCATGGTCAAAGACCGTGGCCAACATATCCATATCAGTCTCAGTGTCAGTCCCTGTGTCTGTCTCTGTGGAAATCCCCGGTGAACATGCTTGAGTGGTAAACCCGGTTGAATTGTTATTCCTGTGGATTGACTAACCCTTTTATTATCTCGTACCTGAGTATTACCATGAAATGATTTAAATTCATGAGCTACTGAAATTTTAAGTTGTGAGATATAAGCCCTTTACGTGATGTCGCTCAGACGTCCGACTGTGGCACTCTTGTCATTTACTTTGATATAAGCCCTTTATGTGATGTCGCTCAGACGTCCGACTGTGGCACTCTTGTCATTTATTTCTGATATAAGCCCTTTATGTGATGTCGCTCAGACGTCCGACTATGGCACTCTTGTCATTTACTTTGATATAAGCCCTTTATGTGATGTCGCTCAGACGTCCGACTGTGGCACTCTTGTCATTTACTTCTGATATAAGCCCTTTATGTGATGTCGCTCAGACGTCCGACTGTGGCACGCACTGTCATTTACATTCCATTATAAGCCCTTTATGTGGTGTCGCCTTGACGCCCGACTGCGGCATTGTTAATTTATTTGTATCCTTTCGAGGGGTCATTTCAGACACTCGATTGGCATTCAGTATTACATTGGGATTTCGGGAGGACTACCGCCCGACTTCCTTTTTATTTCCCATGCGTAGCTATTTTATTATCTGAGTGCGCTCTATTAATCTGTTCATATGCATCATGTTTACATTTGTTATATCTTATGTCCAAACTGTCTTGCGAGTACTTTCATAGTACTCACCTGGCTTGTTGATTTGGCCAGATGTTGACGAAGGCGATCTCATGGATGAAGAGTTTGATAGTGAGTCCGACGCCTAGAGGAGTCCCAGTCAGTCCCGTGCGATCCTGGATTTCGGTCACTTGTATTATGTACGCTTCCGCCACCTACAATAAGAGTCCTCGAGCCTCACTCCGACGCTCGATGAGCTGTTAGATTCAGGAGTCATGTCACCCACTTCGCTGTGACATATCCACCACCACTTTTATTACGAG
Organism: Aegilops tauschii subsp. strangulata; assembly: GCF_002575655.3. NCBI lineage: Eukaryota > Viridiplantae > Streptophyta > Magnoliopsida > Poales > Poaceae > Aegilops > Aegilops tauschii. The sequence goes on from NC_053040.3 coordinate 455,700,471, forward strand.
TCAGTAGTATGCCACCATACCCCCTTGTGTCATATCAGCCTTTATGTATATTATCGGCGTGCTTGTAATAAATTGTTGAGCAGCCTTCGCTCAACCTTGTATTATATTTAGTACTCCTGGATATTTCTGTAATCAAGGAATTGTCTATCAGTAAGAAGGAATTCTTCTCTACTGGTCCGTAAAAGGGATCGGTTTCTCAATAAATGTTTTATTGGAAAACCGGTCGTGACAACTTAATACTCTAGATGCATGCTGGATAGCGGTCGATGTGTGGAGTAATAGTAGTAGATGCAGGCAGGAGTCGGTCTACTTGCCTTGGACGTGATGCCTATATACATGATCATACCTAGATATTCTCATAACTATGCTCAATTCTGTCAATTGCTCAACAGTAATTTGTTTACCCATCGTAATACTTATGCTCTCGAGAGAAGCCACTAGTGAAACCAATGGCCCCGGGTCTATTTTCTATCATATTAATCTCCCGTCAACAAGCTATTTCTTTTGCCGTTTATTTTGCTTTCTTTACTTTGCATCTTTATCATAAAAATACCAAAAATATTATCTTATCATATCTATCAGATCTCACTTTCGTAAGTAACCGTGAAGGGATTGACAACCCCTTTATTGCGTTGGTTGCGAGGATTTTATTTGTTTGTGTAGGTGCGAGGGACTCGTGCGTGGCCTCCTACTGGATTGATACCTTGGTTCTCAAAAACTGAGGGAAATACTTACGCTGCTTTACTTCATCACCCTTTCCTCTTCAAGGGAAAACCAACGCAGTGCTCAAGAGGTAGCAGGCGTCCACCTCTACGCCATCGCCGTTGCCGTCCTCCGTTCGAGCCGCTCTTCGTGACTCGCTCTGGATGGCTGCGATGCAAGAGGAGTTCGACGCTCTGCTGCGCAACCGGACGTGGTAGCTTGTTCCCCGTCCCTGGCACGCCAATGTGATTACCGGGAAGTGGGTCTTCAAACACAAGCTCCGTCCCGATGGTATCCTCTATTGCTATAAAGCGCGATGGGTTGTTCGTGGCTTTCGACAACGTGCTGGCATCGAATTCACCGACACCTTCGCTCCGGTCGTCAAGCCCGGCACGATACGCACGGTTCTCCACCTTGCGGTCTCCCGCGCTTGGCCGGTGCACCAGATGGACGTCTCTAGCGCCTTCCTCCATGGTCACCTCGACGAGCAGGTCTTCTGCCAGCAGCCCACCGGGTTTGTTGATCTGGCGCTTCCCGACCACATGTGCCTGCTTTCGCGGTCCTTGTATGGACTCATGAAGGCTCCGCGCGCTTGGTACCAGCGCATCGCTGCATTTCTACACCAGCTTGGGTTCCGCTCAACCCGCTCGGACGCATCGCTCTTCGTCTATCACCAGGGCTCCGACACGGCCTACTTGCTACTCTATGTCGACGACATCATCCTGACGACATGTACGACCGGTCTTCTCAGTCAGCTCACGGCTCGTCTTCGTGCTGAGTTCGCCATCAAGGACTTGGGTCCTTTGCACTACTTCCTCGGTGTTGAGGTGGTGCGCCGTCCGGATGGCTTCTTTCTTCATCAGTGGAAGTACGCTCATGAGCTCCTGGAGCGCGCTGGCATGCTTAACTGCAAGCCCACCGCCACACCTGTTGATACGAAGGCCAAGCTTTCTGCCACGGATGGTTCTCCTACTTCGGATGTTGCTTTCTACCGGTCTATCGTTGGTGCTCTTCAGTACCTCACTCTGACTCGACCAGAGATCTAGTATGCCGTGCAGCAGGTGTGTATGCATGCTCCTCAGGACGTTCACTGGGCCGCTGTCAAGCGGATTCTCCGCTATGTCTATGGCATTATGGATCTTGGCGTCACGCTTCACGTCTCCGCCGACACAGCCCCCACCGCTTACTCCGATGTAGACTAGGCGGGCTGCCCTGACACTCGTTGCTCCACCTCGGGCTATTGTGTCTACCTTGGACCCTCACTCATCTCGTGGTCGTCCAAGCGGCAGTCTATGGTCTCTCGTTCCAGTGCTGAGGCCGAGTATCGTGCGGTGGGCAACGCCGTCGCTGAGTGTTCGTGGCTTCGCCAGCTGCTTCACGAGCTCTCCTGCCCTGTTGACCGTGCCACGGTCGTCTATTGCGACAACGTCTCGGTGGTCTACCTCTCCGCTAATCCGGTGCATCATCGACGGACAAAGCATATTGAGTTGGATATTCATTTTGTTCAGGAACAGGTGGCCCTTGGCTGTGTTCTACACGTACCTACTTCCCAACAATTTGTAGATATCATGACCAAGGGCTTGCCTACTGCATCATTTGAGAGTTCCGGTCCAGTCTTTACGTCAGCAGTGGTGCCGCTTCGACTGCGGGGGGGGGGGGGTGTTGAGTATATGTGTTGTGCATATCTATGTATTGGGCCCACTGATAACCCACAAGTATAGGGGATCAATTGTAGCCTCTTTCGATAAGTAAGAGTGTCGAACCCAACGAGGAGCTAAAGGTAGAACAAATATTCCCTCAAGTTCTATCGACCACCGATACAACTCTACGCACGCTTGACGTTCGCTTTACCTAGAACAAGTATAAAACTAGAAGTACTTTGTAGGTGTTTTTGGATAGGTTTGCAAGATGACAAAGAGCACGTGAATAAAAAGTAGGGGCTGTTTAGATAAAGACACAACTAAGTTAGGTTTAGTAGAGAGCTTTTTGTCACAAGAAACTTATTTGTCCCTAGGCAATCGATAACTAGACCGGTAATCATTATTGCAATTTTATTTGAGGGAGAGGCATAAGCTAACATACTTTCTCTACTTGGATCATATGCACTTTAGGCAACTCTAGCAAGCATCCGCAACTACTAAAGATCATTAAGGTAAAACCCAACCATAGCATTAAAGTATCAAGTCCTCTTTCTCCCATACGCAAACAACCTACTTACTCGGGTCTGTGCTTCTGTCACTCACGCCACCCACCATAAGAAAATCATGAACATATTGCAAACCCTATAGCGGGAATCCTTCACGCTTGCGCGAAACGCAGAGCACCATAGGACATCACCAATAATAAAACATGCAACTCAAACCAATCACGATCATCAATTAACCCATAGGACAAAACAGATCTACTCAAACATCATAAGATAGCCATACATCATTGGGAAATAATATATAGCGTTGAGCACCATGTTTAAGTAGAGATTACAGCGGGTAAAAGAGGGGTTACACCGCTGCATAGAGGGGGGAAGAGTTGGTGATGATGGCGGTGAAGTTGTTGGTGAAGATTGCGGTGATGATGATGGCCCCCAGTGGCACTCCGGCGCCACCGAAAGCGAGGGGGAGAGAGCCCCCTCCTTCTTCTTCTTCCTTGACCTCCTCCCTAGATGGGAGAAGGGTTTCCCCTCTGGTCCTTGGCCTCCATGGCATGGGAGGGGCGAGAGCCCCTCCGAGATTGGATCTGTCTCTCTGTCTCTCTCTGTTTCTGCGTTCTCCTCGTCTGCCCTTTCACCGTTTCGTATATATATGGAGATCCGTAACTCCGACTGGATTGAAACCTTCGCTCCGATTTTTTTTCGAAAATTAGCTTTCTTGCGGCCGAAAAAGGGCATTAACCGCCTTACGGGGGCCCACGAGGGTCAGGGGCGCGCCCCCCTGCCTCGTGCCCCCCTCGGGCAACGTCTCGCGTGAATTCTTCTTCCCATATCTTCCAAATATTCCAAAAATATTCTCCGTCCGTTTTTACCCCGTTTAGATTCCGTTTGATATGGGGTTTCTCCGAAACATAAAACATGCAACAAACAGGAACTGGCACTGGGCACTGGATCAATACGTTAGTCCCAAAAATAGTATAAAAAGTTGCCAAAAAAGTATATGAAAGTTGTAGAATATTGGCATGGAACAATACAAAATTATAGATACGACGGAGACGTATCAGCATCCACAAGCTTAATTCCTGCTCATCCTCGAGTAGGTAAATGATAAAAAGACAATTTTTGATGTGGAATGCTACCTAGCATAATCTTGATCATGTAATCTAATCATGGCATGAATATTATGACACGAGTGATTCAAAGCAATAGTCTATCATTTGACATAAAAACAATAATACTTTAAGCCTAGTAATAAAGCAATCATATCTCTTCAAAATAACATGGCCACAGAAAGTTATCCCTACAAAATCATATAGTCTGGCTATGCTCCATCCTCACCACACAAAATATTCAAATCATGCACAACCCCAATGACAAGCCAAGCAATTGTTTCATACTTTTGACGTTCTCAAACCTTTTCAACTTTCACGCAATACATGAGCGTGAGCCATGGACATAGCACTATAGGTGGAATAGAATGGTGGTTGTGGAGAAGACAAAAAGGAGAAGATAGTCTCACATCAACTAGGCGTATCAACGGGCTATGGAGATGCCCATCAATAGATATCAATGTGAGTGAGTAGGGATTGCCATGCAACGGATGCACTAAGAGCTATAAGTGTATGAAAGCTCAGACTGAAAACTAAGTCGGTGTGCATCCAACTTGCTTGCTCATGAAGACCTCGGGCGTTTGAGGAAGCCCATCATCGGAATATACAAGCCAAGTTCTATAATGAAAATTCCCACTAGTATATGAAAGTGATAACTCAAGAGACTCTCTATATGAAGAACATGGTGCTACTCTGAAGCACAAGTGTGGTAAAAGGATAGTAACATTGCCCCTTCTCTCTTTTTCTCTCATTTTTTGTTTTCTCTATTTTTTCTTTTTTTGGTGGGCTCCTTTGGCCTCTTTTTTTATTTGGGCTTCTTTCGCCTCTTTTATTTTTTTGTAGAGTCCGGAGTCTCATCCCGACCTGTGGGGGAATCATAGTCTCCATCATCCTTTCCTCACTGGGGCAATGCTCTAATAATGATGATCATCACACTTTTATTTACTTACAACTTGATATTACAATTTGATGTCTAGAACAAAATATGACTCTATATGAATGCCTCCGGCGGTGTACCGGGATGTGCAATGATCTAGCGTAGCAATGACATCAAAAAACGGACAAGCCATGAAAACATCATGGTAGCTATCTTATGATCATGCAAAGCAATATGACAATGATGCTCAAGTCATGTATATGATGATGATGGAAGTTGCATGGCAATATATCTCGGAATGGCTATGGAAATGCCATAATAGGTAGGTATGGTGGTTGTTTTGAGGAAGGTATATGGTGGGTTTATGGTACCGGCGAAAGTTGTGCGGTACTAGAGAGGCTAGCAATGGTGGAAGGGTGAGAGTGCGTATAATCCATGGACTCAACATTATTCATAAAGAACTCACATACTTATTGCAAAAATCTATTAGTTATCGAAACAAAGTACTACGCGCATGCTCCTAGGGGGATAGATTGGTAGGAAAAGACCATCGCTCGTCCCCGACTGCCACTCATAAGGAAGACAATCAATAAATACCTCATGCTCCGACTTCATCACATAACGGTTCACCATACGTGCATGCTACGGGAATCACAAACTTCAACACAAGTATTTCTACAATCCACAACTACCCACTAGCATGACTCTCATATCACCATCTTTATATCGCAAAACTATTGCAAGGAATCAAACATATCATATTCAGTGATCTACAAGTTTTATGTAGGATTTTATGACTGTCGGTGTGGAACGACACCTATGGGATCACAAGAATCCCTACTACGGTTGCCGGGGCGCGGGGTTGCGAGAAGAGCAGGATTAGTAACCAACACGAGGATCGTTTACCCAGGTTCGGGCCGCGAGGATGCGTAAAACCCTAGTCCTGCTTTGGTGGGTGTATTTCAGAGAGTTCTTGAGCTCTCGAACTAGCTGTGGTGAGTGTGTGGTTCGAAAGAGCCGAATCCTTCTCCAGTATGCCATGGGCCACCTTTTATAGTCGAAAGGGGCTGCCACAGTGGCACACAGGAGGTGGAAAGGCGCATAGTGCTATGAGCTTATCGCTCATATTACAGGACAAGACGCATTTAATGCGTAGCTTAGGTGTCCCCTTGCTTTATCGGGGACGGGGGCGAGGCCCGTCCCGTCCGTCGCCGCTCCTCCTTGCTTCGACACGCGCCCTGGCTCGCGACGCATGCGGCGCCACGTAGGCAGGCAGGCAGCTGAGGTAGCGCGGTGGTGGAGCCTCCACGAAGATCTGCATGCCGCCACGCAGGCGTTTGATGAATTGGCCTGGGAGCTGCATGTTGCCACGCAGGTGCCCGCCCAGCTGGTTGGGCTGGCAGCCGCATGTGAACGGTGGTGGAGACTTGGTTGGTGCAGGCCTACTAGTGGCCCTGCTGGCATCCTCGGTAAGGGCCTTGCCGGGTGGCCCGGCAAGGGTCTTGTCGTGGCGCGCTGTTGTTCCCGGCAAGGATCTTGCCGGGGGTCTGGTGGCCTTTCTCGGTAAGGATCCTGCCGAGGATCGTCGTCTTCTAATCCTCATATGATCTTGAGTGTTCCTTGTCTTCACAAAGATCTGCATGCCACCATGGAGGTGCCTCCCGAGCCCTGGCCCAACGTGATGTTGGGGATCGTGGGCTCAAGGGTGGCTCGCTCTGTTGGTGTGGGGCGAGCTGCCCCGGAAGGGTCTTGCCGGGGGAACCTTCTTCGTCCCTCTGCTCTTTGTGGTCTTGGCCTTGGCGTTGCTCTGGTTATCTTGGGCTTCGGTCTTACCTTGGCTCACCTCCCCTGTTCTGCTAGGTGTGACCGTGGGCGTGGCTCCGACTGCCCGTGCACAGGTAAAGGGGTACAAAAGTGCGCCCCTCCTTTTGTACACCGACAATGACTAACCATGTGAATGACCAATTCCTGTCATCTCTCTAAATAGATATAAGTGAAGCAAGAGAGTTTAATTCTTTCTACAAAAGATATGCCCACGCTCTAACAAATATAAGTGAAGCAAAAGAGCATTCTACAAATGGCGGTTATCAATGTGAAGAGAAACAGGCAATCCAAACTTCAAATGATATAAGTGAAGCACATGAAGCATTCTATAAAGACATACTCAATAGATATAAGTGAAGTGCATAGAGCATTCTATAAATCAACCAAGGACTACCTCATACCAGCATGGTGCATAAAAGAAAAATGAAAACTAAATGCAAAAGACGCTCCAAGATTGCACATATCGCATGAACGAAACGAATCTGAAAAGATACCGATACTTGTTGAAGAAAGAGGGGATGCCTTTCGGGGCATCCCCAAGCTAAGACGCTTGAGTCTCCTTGAATATTTACTTGGGGTGCCTTGGGCATCCCCAAGCTTGAGCTCTTGCCTCTCCTACTTTTCCTCATATCGAGACCTCCTCGATCATCGAACACTTCATCCACACAAAACTTTAACAGAAAACTCGGTAAGATCCGTTAGTATAATAAAGCAAATCACTACTCTAAGTGCTGTTGCAAACCAATTCATATTTTGTTTTGGCATTGTAGCTACTGTAATATAACTTTTTCATGGCTTAATCCACTGATATAAATCGATAGTTTCATCAAAACAAGCAAACTATGCATCAAAAACAGAATCTGTCTGAGACAGAACAGTCTGCAATAATCTGAACATTCACCATACTTATGATACTTTAAAAATTCCGCCAAATTTAGGAAAAATAAGAAATTTGTATAGAAAGACATTGCAAAAAGAATCATAACCATGTGATGTTCCAGTAAAAAATGTAAAATCGCGCACTACAGCCAAAGTTTCTGTCCTGCACCGCACAAACCAACAAGCATTGTAAACATCCTAAAGGCAACCTTGGCACATTATTTTTATAATACAATGGAATTGTAGAAGGGGATAATTATTTTTTTTGAAAATTTTCTGTAATCAAGATTCACAAAGTTTCCGTGAACATGAACAGAGTTCAAGGAGCTCCCCCACTTCAACAATGCTTGTCTCTCTCACTTTCACTTTCCTTTTTGAAAAGTTTTTGGGTTCCCCTCTTTATTTTTTTTCTTTTTAAACTATATGAAAGCACTCGACAGAAATAAATGACTCTCTAAAACTTCCGGGCTGTCTCCCCGACAACGGCGCCAGAAAAAGGTCTTGATAACCCACTAGTATAGGGGATCAATTGTAGCCTCTTTGATAAGTAAGAGTGTCGAACCCAATGAGGAGCTAAAGGTAGAACAAATATTCCCTCAAGTTCTATCGACCACCGATACAACTTTACGCACGGTTGACGTTCGCTTTACCTAGAACAAGTATAAAACTAGAAGTACTTTGTAAGTGTTTTTGGATAGGTTTGCAAGATAATAAAGAGCACGTGAATAAAAAGTAGGGGCTGTTTAGATAAAGACATAACTAAGTTAGGTTTAGTAGAGAGTTTTTTGTCACAAGAAAGTCATTTGTCCCTAGGCAATCGATAACTAGACCGGTAATCATTATTGCAATTTTATTTGAGGGAGAGGCATAAGCTAACATACTTTCTCTACTTGGATCATATGCACTTATGATTGGAACTCTAGCAAGCATCTGCAACTACTAGAGATAATTAAGGTAAAACCCAACCATAGCATTAAAGTATCAAGTCCTCTTTATCCCATACGCAAACAACCTACTTATTCAGGTCCGTGCTTCTGTCACTCATGCCACCCACCATAAGCAAATCATGAACATATTGCAAACCCTACAACGGGAATCCCTCACGCTTGCGCGACACGGAGAGCACCATAGGACACCACCAATAATAAAACATGCAACTCAAACCAATCACGATCATCAATTAACCCATAGGACAACACAGATCTACTCAAACATCATAAGATAGCCATACATCATTGGGAAATAATATATAGCGTTGAGCATCATGTTTAAGTAGATATTACAACGGGTAAAAGAGGGGTTACACCGCTGCATAGAGGGGGAAGAGTTGATGATGATGGCGGTGAAGTTGTTGGTGAAGATTGCGGTGATGATGATGGCCCCCGGTGGCACTCCGGTGCCACCGGAAGCGAGGGGGGAGAGCCCCCCTTCTTCTTCTTCTTCTTCCTTGACCTCCTCCCTAGATGGGAGAAGGGTTTCCCCTCTGGTCCTTGGCCTCCATGGCGTGGGAGGGGCGAGAGCCCCTCCGAGATTGGATCTGTCTCTCTGAGTCTTGATGACCCACAAGTATAGGGGATCTATCGTAGTCCTTTCAATAAGAAAGAGTGTCGAACCCAACGAGGAGCAGAAGGAAATGATAAGCGGTTTTTAGCAAGGTATTCTCTGCAAGCACTGAAATTATCGGTGACAGATAGTTTTGTGATAAGGTAATTGGTAACGAGCAACAAGTAAATAAAGTAAATAAGGTGCAGAAAGGTGGCCCAATCCTTTTTGTAGCAAAGGACAAGCCTAGACAAACTCTTATATAGAGAAAAGCGCTCCCGAGGACACATGGGGATTATCGTCAAGCTAGTTTTCATCACGATCATATGATTCACGTTCGGTACTTTGATAATTTGATATGTGGGTGGACCGGTGCTTGGGTACTGCCCTTACTTGGACAAGTATCCCACTTATGATTAACCCCTATTGCAAGCATCCGCAACTACAACAGAAGTATTAAGGTAAACCTAACCATAGCATAAACTAGGGTTTAAGCTTCTGTCACTCTAGCAACCCATCATCTACTTATTACTTCCCAATGCCTCCCTCTAGGCCCAAACAATGGTGAAGTGTCATGTAGTCGACGTTCACATGACACCACTAGAGGGATGACAACATACATCTTATCAAAATATCGAACGAATACCAAATTCACATGACTACTAATAGCAAGACTTCTCCCATCTCCTCAGGAAAAAACGTAACTACTCACAAAGCATATTCATGTTCATAATCAGAGGTGTATTAATATGCATAATGGATCTGAACATATGATCTTCCACCAAATAAACCAACTAGCATCAACTACAAGGAGTAATCAACACTACTAGCAACCCACAGGTACCAATCTGAGGTTTGGATACAAAGATTGGATACAAGAGATGAACTAGGGTTTGAGATGAGATGGTGCTGGTGAAGATGTTGATGGAGATTGACCCCCTCCCAATGAGAGGATCGTTGGTGATGACTGTGGCACCCCGGCTCAGAGCGACTGGTTTACCCTGCATTGCCAGCCCAGAGACCATGTCTTCTGGCAACACACAACATATTGGTACAGAAAACAACCGCTTTATTGATGCTAGCGGAATAGAGTTCATATTACAATAGTGGTCGAGGCCAAGCGGCACACTCAGTGCGGTGGAACAATATGTACATTATTTAGTGAACATAAAGGGGCCTCGACTCAAACAACTACATGGCAGCGGAATAACGTCGTAGCGGAAGCTCCATATCACAGGGACACTGATGTGGACACGATCTAGACTCGAGCAGCGCTCCTTTCCAACGAGACATTCCTGAAATCTGGCATGACACGCCAGGTCAGTACATTGAATGTACTTGCAAGCTCACAACAAGCATAATCATAATGACAAAAAATATCATGATATTTAACCAATTATTAATAATGCAACATTATATGTCAACATGCTGTGATCGAGCCCGAACGTCCCTCAGGACAGCTTACCAACTGTGATCATCTCTGGACCACAAACACACCACCATAGTGGTCTTTCTCAAGAACAACTCGTGATCCTTAGGGCGATCACAACCACGACCATCATTTGGTCCCAAATACCTCGATGGCCTTTCTGCCATCAATTGGCAATGCAAAGTTCGTAGCTTAGTGTGGAATTTTTATTAAACGTTGACTCATGGTGGGACCTAGTACGAGGTGTCCGTGACCGTGGACTCGGCTATCGATAGATTATACACTCTGCAGAGGTAGCACATTGTACCCACACCACGGAACCCATGGCCTCGCATTCCCATTCGGGTGGACCAACGGCATTCCAACAAAACCCCTCCATTGCCACCGCACTCTCCCGGCCACTCCGACCCAAATCCCCAACGGGCTGGTCCTGGGTGGCCCCGTGTCTACCAAAGACACCCCGACCACCGTCGTGGTCCAAACACTCCCTCTCGGGGACTCGGTACCATAATCTCATCAACGAGCACACAAGATTATGTGTGCTTACCGGGCCAGGGCAAACACGACATAATCTTCCCTAGATGGAGGCACCGACCAGAGGCCGTGTCAATGGACCGAATCAAGGCCTTCCCACAAGGCAAATGTGGTTGCACTAGAAAGAAACTCGATTCAGCGGCACCATGACCCAATCAACGGTATATTCAGGTTGAGTTATATTCAGGATTAACTTTTAACTAAAAATGACCGGTGTCATAGCATGCCATGAAATGCAAAACAACACATGCATCACATATTGATAAAAATGACCGACGTCATCCATATGCACACCAAGCATAAACGTCAACAACTCATATTACTCTACTTGCTCAAAATGACTCACAACTTAACCAAAATATTTTGCAACAAGTTTTATTAATTTCCTACGCAAGAAAGTAACTCCGATAAATTTTTCATATGCTTGACCAAAAGATATCATTATCAACAACTCTTAATTTCTTTATCACTAAGTTGGGTTCAAAAATTCTGTAAGACAAGTAATATGATTAAACAAGTATTTAACAGAATATTTTCTAACGAATTTTTATCAATTTAAGAATGCAAACACAAAGCTTTAAATAATTACTAACATGCATAACAAAATTATTTCTAACATCACCTCAAATAAATTTTAACTTGCTTTACCCACTTAAACTAGTTTCAGCTATTCTGTAAATCAAGCATAACAACTGACCAATACTTAACAGAATACAAATAATTCAATAATTATTTAAATGCATGGGTTAATCATTTCATTTAAGTGAGAAAATCACAAATATTGAAATGGCATCATAAAAATGTTGTTGTGGCTTGCCTTAGTGCATATGAGGTTCACAAGCCTCCTGGTGATCCTCAAGACAAGCCTCACCTTCTGAAAATAATTTTAAACACAAAAAGAAAATATCAAGAACACTTCTGAAATTCACCAGAAATTCTAAACAGCTCAGAAAAAATATCATCTTTGGTGAGCTGTTAGATTTCCTTTCAAAGAACACAATGCAAAAAGAATCATCTCATTTGGACTTATGGTTAAAAAGTTAAAATTGTTTGAAGCTCTCTGGAATATAAATGAATTTGAATAAAAAGAAACAGCTGGGGGGTGACGTCGAAGGCGTAAAGCCCAGGGGCGCCACCACTCGTACCGCTTCGCGCGTGTACTGAGTGGCTGACTAGCGGGCCCCGCTAGTCAGGTGGGGGAAGAGGGAGAGAGAAACAGAGAGGGCCGCGGCTTCCCCGGAGCTCTCGCCGGCGACGAGGGCTCCTTGGCCCAAACGAGAGGGAGGGATTGAGACAGGGGACGATGGCGCACCTGCCCGTACCCGTAGCGTGGCTAGGGGTGGTCGGACGGCGTCGGAAACTAGCTCGCAAGCGGAGGCAGAACATGGTGGTCGCCGGAGTTGAGGAAGACAGCGAGCAGAGGTCACTCCAGAGGCTCCAAGCGGGCGAGATGGCCTCACCGGAGAGAGGCGGAGGCCTTGGAGGGGTCGCCCAGGCCTGGGAGGGGCTGGAGCTACCGCGGTGACCAGAGTGGATCGCCGGCGAGCTCGAGCTCGGGGACGGCGGCCCGAGGCCTGCCCGGCTGGGCTACGGCTTCCTACTCGATCGTGGGGTATGTGTGAGTGCTGGATGGTGCTCGAGGAGGCTGGGGGTGGCTCTATTTATAGGCGAGCGGCGAGGGTGCTTCGGGCTCCGCCGGTGGACACCTGTCCACGGCGCCTGGCGACGAGCGACGTCAGTGAGAGGGGGAGAAGGCGACGGAGGTCACGCAGCCACTGTGGGCGAGCGGAGACGAGCACATGATCAAGGGGATGGCGACGAGCACAGTGCGCTCCGCACTGTTGGGCTGGCCGGACCTTGCCCGTGCTCGCTACGGCGAGCTCCGGCATCGGCGAGTGCCAGGGAGGAGTTAAGGACCTCGAGACGATGATGGTGGCGGGGTTTGGCATGGTTGGGCAGGTGGGGGAAGCGAGCACGCTCGAACAGAGCGCTCGACGTCACCCAGAGAGCGTCGACACGCATGCCTGGCATCGTGGACATGCGTGGTCACCACGCGAACTTTCTCCTCAGGCCAACCTTCGTCCAAAAATCATGTCTGGCATGTTGTTCGTGGTAGTTTTGAAGTTTACCACGGTTTGGTTTGGATCCAGGTGCAGTAGAGAAGATTTTACAAGCCAGGTAAGTTTGTGGTCAATAACTTTATGATGTTACTGTGGTCAAATGGCTGGGAGTTTGGGGCTGTGCTTTGGAGGCTAGTTATAAGTTACTAAGGTAAAGATGCACAAGAAAGTTCAGGTCAAATGGAGCAAGTAAAATGGTAGTTGCTGTAGAAACCACCATTTCTGTCCAGAACAGAAAAGATTTTCTGTAGCAAAAATATTCCAAAAAGTGATGAAATATTTTTGCTCAGGGAGGTGCCCTAGGGTCCCTAGAATATTTGAGAATTATCTTAGAATTTTATGAGCCATAAAAATTAGGGTTGCCTTGAAGCAAACAGATCTAGCTTAGGGTTTTTGAGAGAAAATGAATCTTTTTCATTTAAGAAAAATATTCCAAAGGTTATTTTGTGGTGGATCAGAAGTGAAGTGATTGTTCGGGAGAGAAGTGAACACTTGGGTGAAAGCCAAGGATGCCCAAGTGTTTAAGTCCAAATGAAAAGATTCAGAAACTCCAAGTTTCAAAAACTTTCAAATGAAATTTCAAGCAAATAAGAAAGGGCAAAAACCAGGCTGTCACAAACCTCCCCCACTTAGAATGAATCTCGTCCTTGAGATTCGGTTGCTTGGGAAAACCACTCTGGATACTGACTCTTAAGGAACTCTTCCTGCTCCCAAGCTGCTTCTGACTCGGTGTGATGCTCCCACTGAACTTTGAAAAAATTTCTGACTTTGCTGTGAGTGACCCTTTCCACTTGATCCAAAATTTTGGACGGTCTTTCTTCATGAGTTAAATCCTTTGCCAATTCTATCTCAGCCATTGCAGTCCTTTTCTCAGGCGGGGATATGCATCGTCTCAATTGCAAAACATGGAACACATTGTGTATTTCTGACAACTCCGGGGGTAGTTCCAGTTGGTATGCAACCGTACCCACTCGAGACATAATTGAGAATGGACCAATGAATCTGGGTGCCAGCTTTCCACGAGTCTGAAATCGCTTAACTCCTTTCATAGGAGTGACTCGGAGGTACACATGTTCTCCGGGTTCAAAACTGACCTGCCGGTGCTTTGCATCATAATAACTCTTCTGACGGGATTTGGCCAATTGCAGTTGGTCTCTGATTTCCCTGACTTGTTTCTCGGCTTCCATCATGAGACAGTTCCGAAGATATGGCTATCTCCAGCTTGAGACCAATTTAGAGGAGTGCGACACTTACGACCATATAGAGCTTCATAGGGTGACATCTTTAGACTGGTCTGGAAACTGTTGTTATACGAGAACTCGGCGTATGGAAAGCAATCTTCCCAGTTCGCCCCGTTGGCTAGCACACAGGCTCGCAACATATCTTCGAGTATTTGATTTACTCGCTCTGTCTGACCGTCCGTCTGGGGGTGATAAGCAGTACTATATTTTAGTGCTGTCCCCAAGGCTTGATGGAGGCGGGACCAGAAAGCGGAGGTAAACAAAGAACCTCGGTCGGAAGTGATAGTCCGGGGTACCCCATGCAGACTGACGATTCTGGATACATACAGTTGCGCCAGTTCATTTGCTCTGTATCTGGTGCTGACCGTTATGAAATGAGCAACCTTGGTTAGGGTGTCCACTATAACCCAGATTGCGTCTTTGCCTCGCTGAGTCCTAGGCAATCCGGTGATGAAGTTCATGCAAACATCATCCCATTTCCATTGTGAAACTGGCAGTGGTTGGAGAAGTCCGGCTGGCTTCTGATGCTCTGCTTTCACCTTGTTGCATATGTCGCAACAGGCTACAAAATAGGCAATGTCTTTCTTCATACCATTCCACCAGAATATTTTTTTAAGGTCTTCATACATTTTCGTACTTCCCGGATGAATGGAATACGAGGATTCGTGTGCTTCTGACAAGATTTTCCTCTTCAAGTCCGGTTGATTTGGTACACAAAGTTGTCCACGGAATCGGAGGGTACCGAAGTTGTCCTTGAAGAAATCTGGGGTCTGCCTTGCATGTTTTTGTAGCTTGGCGTCATCTGGCTGGGCCTTTCGGATTTCCATCTCAAGTGTGGGGGTAACTTCCAAAATATTAATGAGGCCAGCATCCACGATGACCAAGTTGAGCTGAGCGATCTCCTCCTGAAGTTCGGTAGGCAATTATTTTAACATGACATTTAAGCTGACGGGCTTTCGACTGAGCGCATCGGCAACGACGTTGGCCTTGCCTGGATGGTAATTTATTCCAAGGTCATAACCCTTGACCAACTCTAACCATCTTCGCTGACGGAGATTTAAATCTGGCTGAGTGAAGATGTACTTGAGGCTTTTGTGGTCGGTAAAAGTTTGGCACCTTTTTCCAATGAGATAGTGTCTCCAAATTTTTAATGCATGAACCACTGCAGCCAATTCCAAATCATGAGTAGGATAATTTCCTTCATGTGGTCGTAGTTGTCGTGATGCATAGGCTACTACCTTGCCGTCTTGCATCAATACACAACCAATACCTTGTCTGGAGGCATCGCAGTACACGTCGAAGCTGCGATAAATGTCTGGAAGAGTCAATACGGGTGCGGTTGTCAGACGCGTCTTTAGCTCATAAAAACTCTTCTCACAGTCCTTGGTCCACTCAAACTTTGTATCCTTTTTGAACAGTTCCGTCATAGGTTTAGCAATTTTGGAAAACCCTACAATGAAACGACGATAGTATCCAGCTAATCCAAGGAATCTCCGGATCTGTGTTACAGTCGTGGGCGGTACCCAATCGAGCACATCCTTTACTTTGCTCGGGTCCACGGCTATGCCTTCGGCGGATAGTACATGCCTGAGAAACCCAACTTGGTTGAGCCAAAATTCGCACTTACTGAACTTGGCGTATAGCTGATGGTTGCGGAGCCGTTGTAGCACTGCCCGGAGGTGATCCTTATGCTCTTCTTCACTCTTGGAGTAAATGAGGATGTCGTCAATAAAGACTACCACAAATTTGTCGAGGAAGTCCATGAACACCTTGTTCATCATATGCATGAAGAAGGCAGGGGCATTGGTGACACCAAAGGACATCACAGTATATTCGTAAAGACCGTATCGTGTAGTGAATGCGGTCTTAGGAATATCTTCCCTTTTAATCTTGAGCTGATGATACCCGGTCCGTAAATCGATTTTTGAGAATACTTTAGCCCCACTGAGCTGATCGAAAAGATCATCAATCCTTGGCAGTGGGTATTTATTTTTGATGGTGACCTCATTCAGCTGGCGATAATCTATGCACATACGGAGACTGCCATCCTTTTTACCCACGAAGATTGCAGGTGACCTCCACGGTGAAGAGCTGGGACGAATATAACCTTTCCGGAGTAATTCATCAAGCTGTTTCTTTAGTTCCACTAATTATGATGAGGGCATCCGGTAATACTTCTTGTATAATGGTGCGGTTCCGGGCACAAGATCTATGGCAGATTCCAGTTCCTGATCTGGTGGCATGCCTGGCAGTTCTTCTGGAAACACATCAGGGTACGCACTGACCACGGGAATAAATTCCAATTCGACCACAGCAGTGCACACTAGTTCTAGCTTGGGTATATGCTTGCGAGCATAGAATTTGGTGAGCTGCCCATTCAGACTGGTTAAATTGACTTCTCGGGTTGCGCAGTTTATACAAACTTGATATTTGGTCAGCCAATTCATTCCCAATATAATATCCAACTGTTCAGACTCAATGATTATCAGAGATGTTGGAAAGTGGACCCCGTTGATATTGATCTCCAGATCACGGCAGACTAGATTGCTCTTGATTATAGATCCCGGGGTTTGTACCAGCATATTTTTGCCCAAAATTGTGCAAGGAAAATTGTTTTGGGCGGCAAAACTCCGAGAAATAAAAGAATGGGAAGCCCCAGAGTCAAATAAAATTACTGCAGGTATGTCATTAACAGAAAACATACCAATGACGACTTCTGGCTTCTCTTGGGATTCATCGGTGGAGATATGATTCACGTGCCCAGTGAAGTTTTGCTGGGTTGGCCCTGACTCCATAAAGTTGACTTGTGGCCTGCTCAGCGCATTCACCTTGTGGTTCTTGGGGCACTGTTTGGCATAATGTCCGGGCTGCCTGCAAGTGAAACAAGAATTATTGCGCTGCCGCTCCTCATGCATTGGATTGGCCCCAACATTCTTGACTTGAGTGGTGGTCTTGTTAACATTCTGTTGCCAATTTGGCCGGTATTCCACCTGAGTCTGCTGCCAGGTACGAGCCTTTTGCATAGGTTGCCCATCCTTCTTTGGCTCAAACTTGCGCTTGTTGTCGTTAACAGGCCTATTATCTGATATAAGCTTGTGTTCCCATTCAGCAATGAAAGCCTTGTCTACCAGAGTTTGGAAATCCTGAAATCAAACATACTGAGAGCACACCGAAGTTGCGGATTTAAACCTCCAAGAAATCTGTCCATCTTCCTTTCTTCAGTGGCTACGTCATACAGAGAGTAACGGGCCAGATGATTGAATTTTTGCAGATACTCAGCCACAGATTGATTTCCTTGGACAAGCGCGAGAAATTCACGCTGCTTGGCCTTCATAACTCCAGTAGGGATGTGATATTTGCGAAACTTATCCTTGAAATTTTGCCAGGTGACTTCCTCATCAATCGGCCACATGGCTTTTGTATTTTCCCACCATATGGCAGCTGCGCCTTCAAGGTAATGGGTTGCAAATGGGACTTTATCATTTCCTTCAGTACGGGCGACCTCAAGCTTTTTCTCCATGGTGCGCAACCAATCGTCTGCATCCAGTGGGTCAACAACCTGACTGAAATTGGGTGGATTGGTCCTCTGAAAATCTGACAGCTTTGAGTGATGACCATTCTGATTTCCATTTTGTCCAACTATATCTTGCACACTTCTCAATATTTCAATCAGATCATTGTTCCTTTTTTTTCTTCAAACATACGCAGAACTTGCTCGGTGGAGGGAGGATCATGCGGAGGAGGTGGTGGCTGAACGTACGGCTCGGGAGAATATCCTGCCTGTCGTGCGGAACGACGAACAGGAGTTCCCTCACGAACGTTGCTACTGCCGCCTCCCCGCGTCATCCTATTGAGTATTTTTTCCAAGGCAACGAAATCGAGATGAGAGACATCCAAGAATAAAATTGGGGAAAAGCCAGCAACAATTCTCGAAAAAGACAAAAGAGCGAAGAGAATACGGCGATTAAAGTCCCATCATAATTATACATAGACTCCTACATGAAAATTTAACAACCTGACTGGTTCCACTACTCTCATACATGAAGCATCATGACTCGTACAACTACATCCGTACACCATCTAGGCGACTGCGAATACTCAAAGACACTACTACTCTGCTGGTGCTGCGGTGTCCTCCCCTGAAGCGGTCTCAGATCCCGAACTGACGTGGTTAATGGAAACCTCCGGGTTAAAGGTAACACGACGACGCTGCCTCGAGGGCTCTCCCTCAGGGGCAGGGGTAGGAGGAAGCATCGGGGCTGCAAGAGTAGCAAGAAGTGAGACCCACTCGGCAGGAGTACTGAGAGGGTTCACGGCCGGAACGCCTGTGCTACTTGGGGGAGTAACCGGTGAAATAGGGGAGGTAGAGCTAACTCGGACATAAGGGGTAAATCCCAGTGAGGATGGAGTAGTGGTGGATCTAGTAGTGACCAAGGTAGAGGCTAAAGCAGTACGGGCACGAGTCAGCTCTCGAGCCAGCTCGTGGATCATCAGATAGCTAGCAGTGATATAGCGAGCAAGATGGCTAGCAACACTGTCAGACTCCGGGTTAACGAGAGGAAAACGGACACGACCGTTGTCGTGCAGAGATGGGTAGTAATAGAATCCTGGGTGATGCTGCATTTGAACCTCGGTATAACGAAGCTCGACAAGGACCTCAAATGCGGAAAACTGGACAGCCTGAGAAGCGGTGGAGGCGTAACCACTCCGAGAAGTGCGAGTGTAAGAGCCGGAATCAAAACTAGTGCGCAGAGTAACCACTGCGTGATACTCATACACTGAGTCTGCTAGACGCTCCCGGTACACACGGTAGACTGGTTCGTCTTCGTGAGGCTACAGCCGACGCCACACGTTGCAGAGAAGGTGCGGTGACGTGTACGGCATCAACTGCAACTGGCACGGATACGGCACCGGAGCCATCTACACTCACAACCATTAGCATAAAAATAATAATCAAATGACTACAATGCAACAACCAGCTATAATTGCTACCGACACTCACATTTACTCGTGTCTAGCGTCCAGTTAACACGTCGTAGTCTAGCGTGGCCTACAGTCAGCGCGGCTCTGGTACCAACCGTTGTGGCACCCCGGCTCAGAGAGACCGGTTTACCCTGCATTGCCAGCCCAGTGATCATGTCTTCTGGCAACACACAACATATTGGTACAGAAAACAACTGCTTTATTAATGCTAGCGGAACAGAGTTCATATTACAACAGTGGTCGAGGCCAAGCGGCACAATCGGTGCGGCAGAACAATATGTACATTATTTAGTGAACATAAAGGGGCCTTGACTCGAACAACTACGTGGCAGCGGAATAACGTCGTAGCGGAAGCTCCATATCACAGGGACACTGATGTGGACACGATCTAGACTCGAACATCGCTCCTTTCCAACGAGACTTTCCTGAAATCTGGCATGACACGCCAGGTCAGTACATTGAATGTACTTGCAAGCTCACAACAAGCATAATCATAATGACAAACAATATCATGATATTTAACCAATTATTAATAATGCAACATTATATGTCAACATGCTGTGATCAAGCCCAAACGTACCTCAGCACAGCTTACCAACTGTGATCATCTCTGGACCACAAACACACCACCATAGTGGTCTTTCTCAAGAACAACTCGTGATCCTTACGGCGATCACAACCACGACCATCATTTGGTCCCAAATACCTCGATGGCCTTTCTGCCATCAATTGGCAATGCAAAGTTCATAGCATAGTGTGCAATTTTTATTAAACGTTGACTCATGGTGGGACCTAGTACGAGGTGTCCGTGACCATGGACTCGGCTATCGATAGATTATACACTCTGCAGAGGTAGCACACTGTACCCACACCACGGAACCCATGGCCTCGCATTCCCATTCGGGTGGACCAACGGCATTCCAACAAAACCCCTCCATTGCCACGGCACTCTCCCGGCCACTCCGACCCAAATCCCCAACGGGCTGGTCCTGGGTGGCCCCGTGTCTACCAAAGACACCCCGACCACCGTCGTGGTCAAAACACTCCCACTCGGGGACTCGGTACCATAATCTCATCAACGAGCATACAAGATTATGTGTGCTTACCGGGCCAGGGCAAACACGACATAATCTTCCCTAGATGGAGGCACCGACCAGAGGCCGTGTCAATGGACCGAATCAAGGCCTTCCCACAAGGCAAATGTGGTTGCACTGGAAAGAAACTCGATTCAGCGGCACCATGACCCAATCAACGGTATATTCAGGTTGAGTTATATTCAGGATTAACTTTTAACTAAAAATGACCGGTGTCATAGCATGCCATGAAATGCAAAACAACACATGCATCACATATTGATAAAAATGACCGACGTCATCCATATGCACACCAAGCATAAACGTCAACAACTCATATTACTCTACTTGCTCAAAATGACTCACAACTTAACCAAAATATTTTGCAACAAGTTTTATTAATTTCCTACGCAAGAAAGTAACTCCGATAAATTTTTCATATGCTTGACCAAAAGATATCATTATCAACAACTCTTAATTTCTTTATCACTAAGTTGGGTTCAAAAATTCTGTAAGACAAGTAATATGATTAAACAAGTATTTAACAGAATATTTTCTAACAAATTTTTATCAATTTAAGAATGCAAACACAAAGCTTTAAATAATTACTAACATGCATAACAAAATTATTCTAACATCACCTCAAATAAATTTTAACTTGCTTTACCCACTTAAACTAGTTTCAGCTATTCTGTAAATCAAGCATAACAACTGACCAATACTTAACAGAATACAAATAATTCAATAATTATTTAAATGCATGGGTTAATCATTTCATTTAAGTGAGAAAATCACAAATATTGAAATGGCATCATAAAAATGTTGTTGTGGCTTGCCTTAGTGCATATGAGGTTCACAAGCCTCCTGGTGATTCTCAAGACAAGCCTCACCTTCTGAAAATAATTTTAAACACAAAAAGAAAATATCAAGAACACTTCTGAAATTCACCAGAAATTCTAAACAGCTCAGAAAAAATATCATCTTTGGTGAGCTGTTAGATTTCCTTTCAAAGAACACAATGCAAAAAGAATCATCTCATTTGGACTTATGGTTAAAAAGTTAAAACTGTTTGAAGCTCTCTGGAATATAAATGAATTTGAATAAAAAGAAACAGCTGGGGGGTGACGTCGAAGGCGTAAAGCCCAGGGGCGCCACCACTCGTACCGCTTCGCGCGTGTACTGAGTGGCTGACTAGCGGGCCCCGCTAGTCAGGTGGGGGAAGAGGGAGAGAGAAACAGAGAGGGCCGCGGCTTCCCCGGAGCTCTCGCCGGCGACGAGGGCTCCTTGGCCCAAACGAGAGGGAGGGATTGAGAGAGGGGACGATGGCGCACCTGCCCGTACCCGTAGCGTGGCTAGGGGTGGTCGGACGGCGTCGGAAACTTGCTCGCAAGCGGAGGCAGAACGTGGTGGTCGCCGGAGTTGAGGAAGACAGCGAGCAGAGGTCACTCCAGAGGCTCCAAGCGGGCGAGATGGCCTCACCGGAGAGAGGCGGAGGCCTTGGAGGGGTCGCCCAGGCCTGGGAGGCGCTGGAGCTACCGCGGCGACCAGAGGGGATCGCCGGCGAGCTCGAGCTCGGGGACGGCGGCCCGAGGCCTGCCCGGCTGGGCTACGGCTTCCTACTCGATCGTGGGGTATGTGTGAGTGCTGGATGGTGCTCGAGGAGGCTGGGGGTGGCTCTATTTATAGGCGAGCGGCGAGGGTGCTTCGGGCTCCGCCGGTGGACACCTGTCCACGGCGCCTGGCGACGAGCGACGTCAGTGAGAGGGGGAGAAGGCGACGGAGGTCACGCGGCCACTGTGGGCGAGCGGAGACGAGCACATGATCAAGGGGATGGCAACGAGCACAGTGCGCTCCGCACTGTTGGGCTGACCGGACCTTGCCCGTGCTCGCTGCGGCGAGCTCCGGCATCGGCGAGTGCCAGGGAGGAGTTAAGGACCTCGAGACGATGATGGTGGCGGGGTTTGGCATGGTTGGGCAGGTGGGGGAAGCGAGCACGCTCGAACAGAGCGCTCGACGTCACCCAGAGAGCGTCGACACGCATGCCTGGCATCGTGGACACGCGTGGTCACCACGCGAACTTTCTCCTCAGGCCAACCTTCGTCCAAAAATCATGTCTGGCATGTTGTTCATGGTAGTTTTGAAGTTTACCACGGTTTGGTTTGGATCCAGGTGCAGTAGAGAAGATTTTACAAGCCAGGTAAGTTTGTGGTCAATAACTTTATGATGTTACTGTGGTCAAATGGCTGGGAGTTTGGGGCTGTGCTTTGGAGGCTAGTTATAAGTTACTAAGGTAAAGATGCACAAGAAAGTTCAGGTCAAATGGAGCAAGTAAAATGGTAGTTGCTGTAGAAACCACCATTTCTGTCCAGAACAGAAAAGATTTTCTGTAGCAAAAATATTCCAAAAAGTGATGAAATATTTTTGCTCAGGGAGGTGCCCTAGGGTCCCTAGAATATTTGAGAATTATCTTAGAATTTTATGAGCCATAAAAATTAGGGTTGCCTTGAAGCAAACAGATCTGGCTTAGGGTTTTTGAGAGAAAATGAATCTTTTTCATTTAAGAAAAATATTCCAAAGGTTATTTTGTGGTGGATCAGAAGTGAAGTGATTGTTTGGGAGAGAAGTGAACACTTGGGTGAAAGCCAAGGATGCCCAAGTGTTTAAGTCCAAATGAAAAGATTCAGAAACTCCAAGTTTCAAAAACTTTCAAATGAAATTTCAAGCAAATAAGAAAGGGCAAAAACCAGGCTGTCACAAACCTCCCCCACTTAGAATGAATCTCGTCCTTGAGATTCGGTTGCTTGGGAAAACCACTCTGGATACTGACTCTTAAGGAACTCTTCCTGCTCCCAAGCTGCTTCTGACTCGGTGTGATGCTCCCACTGAACTTTGAAAAAATTTCTGACTTTGCTGTGAGTGACCCTTTCCACTTGATCCAAAATTTTGGACGGTCTTTCTTCATGAGTTAAATCCTTTGCCAATTCTATCTCAGCCATTGCAGTCCTTTTCTCAGGCGGGGATATGCATCGTCTCAATTGCAAAACATGGAACACATTGTGTATTTCTGACAACTCCGGGGGTAGTTCCAGTTGGTATGCAACCGTACCCACTCGAGACATAATTGAGAATGGACCAATGAATCTGGGTGCCAGCTTTCCACGAGTCTGAAATCGCTTAACTCCTTTCATAGGAGTGACTCGGAGGTACACATGTTCTCCGGGTTCAAAACTGACCTGCCGGTGCTTTGCATCATAATAACTCTTCTGACGGGATTTGGCCAATTGCAGTTGGTCTCTGATTTCCCTGACTTGTTTCTCGGCTTCCATCATGAGACAGTTCCGAAGATATGGCTATCTCCAGCTTGAGACCAATTTAGAGGAGTGCGACACTTACGACCATATAGAGCTTCATAGGGTGACATCTTTAGACTGGTCTGGAAACTGTTGTTATACGAGAACTCGGCGTATGGAAAGCAATCTTCCCAGTTCGCCCCGTTGGCTAGCACACAGGCTCGCAACATATCTTCGAGTATTTGATTTACTCGCTCTGTCTGACCGTCCGTCTGGGGGTGATAAGCAGTACTATATTTTAGTGCTGTCCCCAAGGCTTGATGGAGGCGGGACCAGAAAGCGGAGGTAAACAAAGAACCTCGGTCGGAAGTGATAGTCCGGGGTACCCCATGCAGACTGACGATTCTGGATACATACAGTTGCGCCAGTTCATTTGCTCTGTATCTGGTGCTGACCGTTATGAAATGAGCAACCTTGGTTAGGGTGTCCACTATAACCCAGATTGCGTCTTTGCCTCGCTGAGTCCTAGGCAATCCGGTGATGAAGTTCATGCAAACATCATCCCATTTCCATTGTGAAACTGGCAGTGGTTGGAGAAGTCCGGCTGGCTTCTGATGCTCTGCTTTCACCTTGTTGCATATGTCGCAACAGGCTACAAAATAGGCAATGTCTTTCTTCATACCATTCCACCAGAATATTTTTTTAAGGTCTTCATACATTTTCGTACTTCCCGGATGAATGGAATACGAGGATTCGTGTGCTTCTGACAAGATTTTCCTCTTCAAGTCCGGTTGATTTGGTACACAAATTTGTCCACGGAATCGGAGGGTACCGAAGTTGTCCTTGAAGAAATCTGGGGTCTGCCTTGCATGTTTTTGTAGCTTGGCGTCATCTGGCTGGGCCTTTCGGATTTCCATCTCAAGTGTGGGGGTAACTTCCAAAATATTAATGAGGCCAGCATCCACGATGACCAAGTTGAGCTGAGCGATCTCCTCCTGAAGTTCGGTAGGCAATTATTTTAACATGACATTTAAGCTGACGGGCTTTCGACTGAGCGCATCGGCAACGACGTTGGCCTTGCCTGGATGGTAATTTATTCCAAGGTCATAACCCTTGACCAACTCTAACCATCTTCGCTGACGGAGATTTAAATCTGGCTGAGTGAAGATGTACTTGAGGCTTTTGTGGTCGGTAAAAGTTTGGCACCTTTTTCCAATGAGATAGTGTCTCCAAATTTTTAATGCATGAACCACTGCAGCCAATTCCAAATCATGAGTATGATAATTTCCTTCATGTGGTCGTAGTTGTCGTGATGCATAGGCTACTACCTTGCCGTCTTGCATCAATACACAACCAATACCTTGTCTGGAGGCATCGCAGTACACGTCGAAGCTGCGATAAATGTCTGGAAGAGTCAATACGGGTGCGGTTGTCAGACGCGTCTTTAGCTCATAAAAACTCTTCTCACAGTCCTTGGTCCACTCAAACTTTGTATCCTTTTTGAGCAGTTCCGTCATAGGTTTAGCAATTTTGGAAAACCCTACAATGAAACGACGATAGTATCCAGCTAATCCAAGGAATCTCCGGATCTGTGTTACAGTCGTGGGCGATACCCAATCGAGCACATCCTTTACTTTGCTCGGGTCCACGGCTATGCCTTCGGCGGATAGTACATGCCCGAGAAACCCAACTTGCTTGAGCCAAAATTCGCACTTACTGAACTTGGCGTATAGCTGATGGTTGCGGAGCCGTTGTAGCACTGCCTGGAGGTGATCCTTATGCTCTTCTTCACTCTTGGAGTAAATGAGGATGTCGTCGATAAAGACTACCACAAATTTGTCGAGGAAGTCCATGAACACCTTGTTCATCATATGCATGAAGAAGGCAGGGGCATTGGTGACACCAAAGGACATCACAGTATATTCGTAAAGACCGTATCGTGTAGTGAATGCGGTCTTAGGAATATCTTCCCTTTTAATCTTGAGCTGATGATACCCGGTCCGTAAATCGATTTTTGAGAATACTTTAGCCCCACTGAGCTGATCGAACAGATCATCAATCCTTGGCAGTGGGTATTTATTTTTTATGGTGACCTCATTCAGCTGGCGATAATCTATGCACATACGGAGACTGCCATCCTTTTTACCCACGAAGATTGCAGGTGACCTCCACGGTGAAGAGCTGGGACGAATATAACCTTTCCGGAGTAATTCATCAAGCTGTTTCTTTAGTTCCACTAATTATGATGAGGGCATCCGGTAATACTTCTTGTATAATGGTGCGGTTCTGGGCACAAGATCTATGGCAGATTCCAGTTCCCGATCTGGTGGCATGCCTGGCAGTTCTTCTGGAAACACATCAGGGTACGCACTGACCACAGGAATAAATTCCAATTCGACCACAGCAGTGCACACTAGTTCTAGCTTGGGTATATGCTTGCGAGCATAGAATTTGGTGAGCTGCCCATTCAGACTGGTTAAATTGACTTCTCGGGTTGCGCAGTTTATACAAACTTGATATTTGGTCAGCCAATTCATTCCCAATATAATATCCAACTGTTCAGACTCAATGATTATCAGAGATGTTGGAAAGTGGACCCCGTTGATATTGATCTCCAGATCACGGCAGACTAGATTGCTCTTGATTATAGATCCCGGGGTTTGTACCAGCATATTTTTGCCCAAAATTGTGCAAGGAAAATTGTTTTGGGCGGCAAAACTCCGAGAAATAAAAGAATGGGAAGCCCCAGAGTCAAATAAAATTACTGCAGGTATGTCATTAACAGAAAACATACCAATGACGACTTCTGGCTTCTCTTGGGATTCATCGGTGGAGATATGATTCACGTGCCCAGTGAAGTTTTGCTGGGTTGGCCCTGACTCCATAAAGTTGACTTGTGGCCTGCTCAGCACATTCACCTTGTGGGTCTTGGGGCACTGTTTGGCATAATGTCCGGGCTGCCTGCAAGTGAAACAAGAATTATTGCGCTGCCGCTCCTCATGCATTGGATTGGCCCCAACATTCTTGACTTGAGTGGTGGTCTTGTTAACATTCTGCTGCCAATTTGGCCGGTATTCCACCTGAGTCTGCTGCCAGGTACGAGCCTTTTGCATAGGTTGCCCATCCTTCTTTGGCTCAAACTTGCGCTTGTTGTCGTTAACAGGCCTATTATCTGATATAAGCTTGTGTTCCCATTCAGCAATGAAAGCCTTGTCTACCAGAGTTTGGAAATCCTGAAATCAAACATACTGAGAGCACACCGAAGTTGCGGATTTAAACCTCCAAGAAATCTGTCCATCTTCCTTTCTTCGGTGGCTACGTCATACAGAGAGTAACGGGCCAGATGATTGCATTTTTGCAGATACTCAGCCACAGATTGATTTCCTTGGACAAGCGCGAGAAATTCACGCTGCTTGGCCTTCATAACTCCAGTAGGGATGTGATATTTGCGAAACTTATCCTTGAATTTTTGCCAGGTGACTTCCTCATCAATCGGCCACATGGCCTTTGTATTTTCCCGCCATATGGCAGCTGCGCCTTCAAGGTAATGGGTTGCAAATGGGACTTTATCATTTCCTTCAGTACGGGCGACCTCAAGCTTTTTCTCCATGGTGCGCAACCAATCGTCTGCATCCAGTGGGTCAACAACCTGACTGAAATTGGGTGGATTGGTCCTCTGAAAATCTGACAGCTTTGAGTGATGACCATTCTGATTTCCATTTTGTCCAACTATATCTTGCACACTTCTCAATAGTTCAATCAGATCATTGTTCCTTTTTTTTCTTCAAACATACGCAGAACTTGCTCGGTGGAGGGAGGATCACGCGGAGGAGGTGGTGGCTGAACGTACGGCTCGGGAGAATATCCTGCCTGTCGTGCGGAACGACGAACAGGAGTTCCCTCACGAACGTTGCTACTGCCGCCTCCCCGCGTCATCCTATTGAGTATTTTTTCCAAGGCAACGAAATCGAGATGAGAGACATCCAAGAATAAAATTGGGGAAAAGCCAGCAACAATTCTCGAAAAAGACAAAAGAGCGAAGAGAATACGGCGATTAAAGTCCCATCATAATTATACATAGACTCCTACATGAAAATTTAACAACCTGACTGGTTCCACTACTCTCATACATGAAGCATCATGACTCGTACAACTACATCCGTACACCATCTAGGCGACTGCGAATACTCAAAGACACTACTGCTCTGCTGGTGCTGCGGTGTCCTCCCCTGAAGCGGTCTCAGATCCCGAACTGACGTGGTTAATGGAAACCTCCGGGTTAAAGGTAACACGACGACGCTGCCTCGAGGGCTCTCCCTCAGGGGCAGGGGTAGGAGGAAGCATCGGGGCTGCAAGAGGAGCAAGAAGTGAGACCCACTCTGCAGGAGTACTGAGAGGGTTCACGGCCGGAACGCCTGTGCTACTTGGGGGAGTAACCGGTGAAATAGGGGAGGTAGAGCTAACTCGGACATAAGGGGTAAATCCCAGTGAGGATGGAGTAGTGGTGGATCTAGTAGTGACCAAGGTAGCGGCTAAAGCAGTACGGGCACGAGTCAGCTCTCGAGCCAGCTCGTGGATCATCAGATAGCTAGCAGTGATATAGCGAGCAAGATGGCTAGCAACACTGTCAGACTCCGGGTTAACGAGAGGAAAACGGGCACGACCGTTGTCGTGCAGAGATGGGTAGTAATAGAATCCTGGGTGATGCTGCATTTGAACCTCGGTATAACGAAGCTCGACAAGGACCTCAAATGCGGAAAACTGGACAGCCTGAGAAGCGGTGGAGGCGTAACCACTCCGAGAAGTGCGAGTGTAAGAGCCGGAATCAGAATTAGTGCGCAGAGTAACCACTGCGTGATACTCATACACTGAGTCTGCTAGACGCTCCCGGTACACACGGTAGACTGGTTCGTCTCCGTGAGGCTACAGCCGACGCCACACGTTGCAGAGAAGGTGCGGTGACGTGTACGGCATCAACTGCAACTGGCACGGATACGGCACCGGAGCCATCTACACTCACAACCATTAGCATAAAAATAATAATCAAATGACTACAATGCAACAACCAGCTATAATTGCTACCGACACTCACATTTACTCGTGTCTAGCGTCCAGTTAACACGTCGTAGTCTAGCGTGGCCTACAGTCAGCGCGGCTCTGGTACCAACCGTTGTGGCACCCCGGCTCAGAGCGACCGGTTTACCCTGCATTGCCAGCCCAGAGATCATGTCTTCTGGAAACACACAACATATTGGTATAGAAAACAACTGCTTTATTGATGCTAGCGGAACAGAGTTCATATTACAACAGTGGTCGAGGCCAAGCGGCACAATCGGTGCGGCAGAACAATATGTACATTATTTAGTGAACATAAAGGGGCCTTGACTCGAACAACTACGTGGCAGCGGAATAACGTCGTAGTGGAAGCTCCATATCACAGGGACACTGATGTGGACACGATCTAGACTCGAACATCGCTCCTTTCCAATGAGACTTTCCTGAAATCTGGCATGACACGCCAGGTCAGTACATTGAATGTACTTGCAAGCTCACAACAAGCATAATCATAATGACAAACAATATCATGATATTTAACCAATTATTAATAATGCAACATTATATGTCAACATGCTGTGATCAAGCCCAAACGTCCCTCAGCACAGCTTACCAACTGTGATCATCTCTGGACCACAAACACACCACCATAGTGGTCTTTCTCAAGAACAACTCGTGATCCTTACGGCGATCACAACCATGACCATCATTTGGTCCCAAATACCTCGATGGCCTTTCTGCCATCCATTGACAATGCAAAGTTCATAGCTTAGTGTGCAATTTTTATTAAACGTTGACTCATGGTGGGACCTAGTACGAGGTGTCCGTGACCGTGGACTCGGCTATCGATAGATTATACACTCTGCAGAGGTAGCACACTGTACCCACACCACGGAACCCATGGTCTCGCATTCCCATTCGGGTGGACCAACGGCATTCCGACAAAACCCCTCCATTGCCACAGCACTCTCCCGGCCAATCCGACCCAAATCCCCAACGGGCTGGTCCTGGGTGGCCCCGTGTCTACCAAAGACACCCCAACCACCATCGTGCTCAAAACACTCCCACTCGGGGACTCGGTACCATAATCTCATCAACGAGCACACAAGATTGTGTGTGCTTATCGGGCCAGGGCAAACACGACATAATCTTCCCTAGATGGAGGCACCGACCAGAGGCCGTGTCAATGGACCAAATCAAGGCCTTCCCACAAGGCAAATGTGGTTGCACTGGAAAGAAACTCAATTCAGCGGCACCATGACCCAGTCAACGGTATATTCAAGTTGAGTTATATTCAGGATTAACTTTTAACTAAAAATGACCGGTGTCATAGCATGCCATGAAATGCAAAACAACACATGCATCACATATTGATAAAAATGACCGACGTCATCCATATGCACACCAAGCATAAACGTAAACAACTCATATTACTATACTTGCTCAAAATGACTCACAACTTAACCAAAATATTTTGCAACAAGTTTTATTAATTTCCTACGCAAGAAAGTAACTCCGATAAATTTTTCATATGCTTGACCAAAAGATATCATTACCAACAACTCTTAATTTCTTTATCACTAAGTTGGGTTCAAACATTCTGTCAGACAAGTAATATGATTAAACAAGTATTTAACAGAATATTTTCTAACAAATTTTTATCAATTTAAGAATGCAAACACAAAGCTTTAAATAATTACTAACATGCATAACAAAATTATTTCTAACATCACCTCAAATAAATTTTAACTTGCTTTACCCACTTAAACTAGTTTCAACTATTCTGTAAATCAAGCATAACAACTGACCAATACTTAACAGAATACAAATAATTCAATAATTATTTAAATGCATGGGTTAATCATTTCATTTAAGTGAGAAAATCACAAATATTGAAATGGCATCATAAAAATGTTGATGTGGCTTGCCTTAGTGCAGATGAGGTTCACAAGCCTCCTGGTGATCCTCAAGACAAGCCTCACCTTCTGAAAATAATTTTAAACACAAAAAGAAAATATCAAGAACACTTCTGAAATTCACCAGAAATTCTAAACAGCTCAGAAAAATCTCATCTTTGGTGAGCTGTTAGATTTCCTTTCAAAGAACACAATGCAAAAAGAATCATCTCATTTGGACTTATGGTTAAAAAGTTAAAATTGTTTGAAGCTCTCTGGAATATAAATGAATTTGAATAAAAAGAAACAGCTGGGGGGGGGGGTTGACGTCGAAGGCATAAAGCCCAGGGGCGCCACCACTCGTACCGCTTCGCGCGTGTACTGAGTGGCTGACTAGCGGGCCCCGCTAGTCAGGTGGGGGAAGAGGGAGAGAGAAACATAGAGGTTCGCGGCTTTGCCGGAGCTCTCGCCGGCGAAGAGGGCTCCTTGGCCCAAACGAGAGGGAGGGATTGAGAGAGAGGACGATGGCGCACCTGCCCGTACCCATAGCGTGGCCAGGGGTGGTCGGACGGCGTCGGAAACTAGCTCGCAAGCGGATTGATTGTCCCTACCTAACTAAATGGTAGTGGTCTAGGGCTGCGGCGGAACAAGCTAAGAAGTGCAGGCGGCTCTGGTTTCGAATGGTACCTTGTTTCGAGGTCGCCGGAGTTGAGGAAGGCAGCGAGCAGAGGTCACTCCAGAGGCTCCAAGCGGGCGAGGTGGCCTCACCGTAGAGAGGCGGAGGCCTTGGAGGGGTCGCCCAGGCCTGGGAGGCGCTGGAGCTACCGCGGCGACCAGAGGGGATCGCCGGTGAGCTCGAGCTCGGGGACGGCGGCCCGAGGCCTGCCCGGCCGGGCTACGGCTTCCTACTCGATCGTGGGGTATGTGTGAGTGCTGGATGGTGCTCGAGGAGGCTGGGGGTGGCTCTATTTATAGGCGAGCGGCGAGGGTGCTTCGGGCTCCGCCGGTGGACACCTGTCCACGGCGCCCGGCGACGAGCGGCGTCAGTGAGAGGGGGAGAAGGCGACGGAGGTCACGCAGCCACTGTGGGCGAGCGGAGACGAGCACAGGATCAAGGGGATGGCGATGAGCAGAGTGCGCTCCGCACTGTTGGGCTGGCCGGATCTTGCCCGTGCTCGCTGCGGCGAGCTCCGGCATCGGCGAGTGCCAGGGAGGAATTAAGGACGTCGAGACGATGATGGTGGCGGGGTTTGGCATGGTTGGGCAGGCGGGAGAGCGAGCACGCTCGAACAGAGCGCTTGGCGTCACCCAGAGCACGTCGACACGCATGCCTGGCATCATGGACACGCGTGGTCACCGCGCGAACTCTCTCCTCAGGCCAGCCTTCGTCCAAAAATCAGGCCTGGCATGTTGTTTGTGGTAGTTTTGAAGTTTACCACGGTTTAGTTTGGATCCAGGTGCAGTAGAGAAGATTTTACAAGCCAGGTAAGTTTCTGGTCAGTAACTTTGTGATGTTACTGTGGTCAAATGGCTGGGAGTTTGGGGCTGTGCTTTGGAGGCTAGTTATAAGTTACTAAGGTAAAGATGCACAAGAAAGTTCAGGTCAAATGGAGCAAGTAAAATGGTAGTTGCTGTAGAAACCACCATTTCTGTCCAGAACAGAAAAGATTTTCTGTAGCAAAAATATTCCAAAAAGTGATGAAATATTTTTGCTCAGGGAGGTGCCCTAGGGTCCCTAGAATATTTGTGAATTATCTTAGAATTTTCTGAGCCATAAAAATTAGGGTTGTCTTGAAGCAAACAGATCTGGCTTAGGGTTTTTGAGAGAAAATGAATATTTTTCATTTAAGAAAAATATTCCAAAGGTTATTTTGTGGTGGATCATAAGTGAAGTGATGGTTTGGGAGAGAAGTGAACACTTGGGTGAAAGCCAAGGATGCCCAAGTGTTTAAGTCCAAATGAAAAGATTCAGAAACTCCAAGTTTCAAAAACTTTCAAATGAAATTTCAAGCAAATAAGAAAAGGCAAAAACCAGGCTGTCACAATGACGATGGTGATGATTTCCCCCTCCTGGAGGGAAGTTTCCCCGGCAGAACAGCTCCGTCGGAGCCCTAGATTGGTTCCGCAAAGGTTCCGCCTCGTGGCGGCGGAGTCTCGTCCCGAAAGCTTGCTTATGATTTTTTCCTCGACGAAAGACTCCATATAGCAGAAGATGGGCATCGGAGGGCCACCAGGGGGCCCATGAGGTAGGGGGCGCACCTAGGGGGTAGGGCGCGCCCCCACCCTCGTGGCTGGTGAGTGGCCCCCTCCGGTGCTTTCTTCGCTCAGTATTTTTTATATATTCTGAAAAGTGCTCCCGTGGAGTTTCAGGACTTTTGGAGATGTGCAGAATAGGTCTATAATATTTGCTCCTTTTCCAGCCCAGAATTCCAGCTGCCGGCATTCCCCCTCTTCATGTAAACCTTGTAAAATAAGAGAGAATAGGCATAAGTATTGTGACATAATGTGTAATAACAGCCCATAATGCGATAAATATCGATATAAAAGCATGATGCAAAATGGACGTATCAACTCCCCCAAGCTTAGACCTCGCTTGTCCTCAAGCGAAAGCCGAAATTGATAAATATGCCCACATGTTTAGAGATAGAGGTGTCGATAAAATAAAATACAGACATGAGGGCATCATGATCATTCTTAGAACAGCAACACACACACACACATATATATATATATATTGTCATATTATCTCTTATGCTAAAGTAAAAATTCAATCAAAACTTCAAGTATGAATCATAAACTTCATTGAGAACTAACAAACTACAATCTCAGTCATTGAAGCAATTGCAATTTATCATAACATCGGAAAGAGTCCATTAGAGCTTTTCAGCAAGTCTACATACTCAACTATCATTTAGTCTTCCACAATTGCTGACATTCACGCGATACTTATGGTTATGAAGTTTTAGCCGGACACAGAGAAAGATAGGGGCTTATGGTTTTGCCTCCCAACCTTTTACCTCGAGGGTAATCTCAACAATAATAGTTCATGAAAACTCACATCCACCTAGCTATATATATCTGGATCTTTCCAACACATTGTGCTTGCCAAAGGATAACATGTAAAAAGGAAAGGTGAAGATCACCATGACTCTTTTATAAGGTAGAAGATAAATGTAAAAGATAGGCCCTTCAAAGAGGGAAGCTGAGGTTGCCATGCGCTTTCAGGGTTGGATGCACAAATCTTAATGCGAAAGAATGTCACTTTATATTGCCACTTGTGATATGGACCTTTATTATGCAGTCCGTCGCTTTTATTTCTTCCACATCACAAGATCGTATAAAGCTTATTTTCTCCCACACTAATAAGTCATATATATTTAGAGAGCAATTTTTATTGCTTGCACCGATGACAACTTACTTGAAGGATCTTACTCAATCCATAGGTAGGTATGGTGGACTCTCATGGCAAAACTGGGTTCAAGGTTATTTGGAAGCACAAGTAGTATTTCTACTTGGTGCAAAAAACTTGGCTAGCATGAGAGGGAAAGGCAAGCTCAACATGTTGGATTATCCATGACAATATAATTTATCTCAGATGTAAGAAAACATAACCCATTACGTTATCTTCCTTATCCAACGTCAACTCTTTAGCATGTCATATTTTAATGAGTGCTCACAATCATAGAAGATGTCCAAGATAGTATATCTATATGTGAAAACCTCTCTTTCTTTATTACTTCATATTAATTGCAACGATGACCAAAACTATGTTTGTCAACTTTCAACAACTTTTATTCATCATACTCTTTGTATGTGAAGCCATTACTCTCCATAAGATCCATATGATCTCTTTTATTTCTTTTCATTCTTTCTCTTTTTATTTTATTCCCTCAAGATCATAGCAAGGTAATCAAGCCCTTGACTCAACACTAATCTTTATTATATAGCTCACGGACTCGATTACATAGAAGGATCATAAAGCAAAACTCAAACTAGATCATACTAAAACTTTATTCTACTAGATCAAGATATTATCAAAAGGATCGAACTAAGAAAAATGGTAAAGATAAAAGATGTGATGGTGATACGATACTGGGGCACTCCCCCAAGCTTGGCAGTTGCCAAGGGGAGTGCCCATACCCATGTGTTTATATCTCCTTCTTTGTCGGTGAAGAGGGTGTTGGTGATGATGGATAGTCGCACATCGAGCGTAGGAGGTCCTCCAACTTGCGGATAATGCCCTTGAGTGCGATGATATGCTCGTTCAACAAAATATTTTCACGCGTAAGATACTTGTTTTGTATACGAGCTAACTCAATCATCTTGAAAGCTTCGATCTCAGTTGGGGTAAGAAGATTGTGATCAAGTTGAAGGATGTCTTCTGCTGTCAGAACTTGGTCCTCCATGGCCTTCTTGATCCCTTCATCCTTGTTGATCTCCATACGTTCTTCCCTCTTCAGCTCTATCTTCATTAGCAAAGCATCATTGTCACCATTGTTGGAGGAGGGGGACGACATGATGCCTGGCCTTGACAACAATGACAGAAAACAGCTCGAAACAAGAACAAAGGATATTTGCGTGGTACGGTGGTCAAAACCTTCGGGACATTATATAATGAATTTTTTACCGACCAAAATACGTATCGTGCAAGAAAACGGAGTCCGGAGAGCGCACGATCGCAATAGTTTTCGAGGGTAGAGTATTCAACCCAAATTTATTGATTCGACACAAGGGGAGCCAAAGAATATTCTCAAGTATTAGCAGCTGAGTTGTCAATTCAACCACACCTGGAAACTTAATATCTGCAGCAAGGTATTTAGTAGCAAAGTAATATGATAGTAGTGATAATGGTAGCATAAGTAACGGTAGCAAAAGTAATATTTTTGGTGTTTTATAGTGATGATAACAATAGAAACGGAAAAGTAAACAAGCGAAGAACAATATATGGAAAGCTCATAGGCAATTGATCGGTGATAGAGAATTATGCCGGATGTGATCGATCATGTAACAGTCATAACCTAGGGTGACACAGAACTATCTCCAATTCATCAATGTAATGTAGGCATGTATTCCGAATATAGTCATACGTGCTTATGGAAAAGAACTTGCATGACATCTTTTGTCCTACCCTCCCGTGGCAGCGGGGTCCTAGCGGAAACTAAGGGATATTAAGGCCTCCTTTTCATAGAGTACCGGACAAAAGCATTAACACATAGTGAATACATGAACTCCTCAAACTACCCGTCATCACCGGGAGTGGTCCCGATTATTGTCACTTCGGGGTTGCCGGATCATAACACATAGTTGGTGACTATAGACTTGCAAGATAGGATCAAGAACTCTAATATATTGATGAAAACATAATAGGTTTAGATCTGAAATCATGGCACTCGGGCCCTAGTGACAAGCATTAAGCAAAGCAAAGTCATAGCAACATCAATCTCAGAACATAGTGGATACTAGGGATCAAACTCTAACAAAACTAACTCGATTACATGATAAATCTCATGCAACCCATCACCGTCCAGCAAGCCTACGATGGAATTACTCACGCACGGCGGTGATCATCATGAAATTGGTGATGGAGGATGGTTGATGATGACGATGGCGACAGATTCACCTCTCCGGAGCCCCGAACGGACTCCAGATCAGCCCTCCCGAGAGATTTTAGGGCTTGGCGGCGGCTCCATATCGTAAAATGCGATGAATCCTTCTCTCTTATCATAACGTTGATTCCTTGATTGTGGGTTATCAAGATCAACATCAGGTTCAATCTCTACTTCATTGTCATTACTAGGTTGAGCATCAACATGAACATCATTATTAACATAATCACTAGGTTCATGTTCATTACCAGATTGTGTTTCAGCATCAGAAATAGAAATATCATTGGGATTCTCAGGTGTGTCAATAACACGTTCACTAGAAGCATGCAAAGTCCTATCATTTTTCTTTTTCTTCCTTTTAGAAGGACTAGGTACATCTACCTTAGTTCTCTGAGAATCTTGCTCAATTCTCTTAGGATGGCCCTCAGGATACAAAGGTTCCTGAGTCATTTTACCACCTCTAGTCACAACTCTAACATCATTATCATTCTTATTATTTAATTCATTGAGCAAATCATTCTGAGCTTTAAGTACTTGTTCCACTTGAGTTGTAACCATAGAAACATGTTTACTAATAAGTTTAAGTGCACCTTTAACTTTAGCCATATAATCACTCAAGTGTTCAATCATATAAGCGTTGCGTTTTAATTCTCTACCAAAATAAGCATTGAAGTTTTCTTGCTTATCCATAAAGTTATCAAACTCATCCAAGCATTGGCTAGAAAATTTAGTAGGAGGGATTTCAGCTTTATCATATCTATAGAGAGAATTTACCTTTACTACCTGTGTCGGGTTATCAAGGCCTTGTATTTCTTCAACAGGCAGTAAATTAAGACCATGTATTTCTTCAATAGGAGGTAAATTCTTAACATCTTCAGCTTTAATACCTTTTTCTTTCATAGATTTCTTTGCCTCTTGCATATCTTCAGGACTGAGAAATAGAACACCCCTTTTCTTCGGAGTTGGCTTAGGAGTTGTTTCAGGAATTGGATCAGGAAGTGTCCAATTATTTTCATTAGTCAACATATTATTCAATTGAATTTCAGCTTCATCCATAGTTCTTTCCCTGAAAACACAACCAGCACAACTATCCAGGTGGTCTCTGGAAGCATCGGTTAGTCCATTATAAAAGATATCAAGTATTTCATTTTTCTTGAGAGGATGATCAGGCAAAGCATTAAGTAATTGGAGAAGCGTCCCCCAAGCTTGTGGGAGACTCTCTTCTTCAATTTGCAAAAAATTATATATTTCCCTCAAAGCAGCTTGTTTCTTATGAGCAGGAAAATATTTAGCAAAGAAGTAATAAATCATATCCTGGGGACTAGGCACACAACCAGGATCAAGAGAATTAAACCATATCTTAGCATCACCCTTTAATGAGAACGGAAATAATTTAAGGATATAAAAGTAGCGAGTTCTCTCATTATTAGTGAACAGGGTGGCTATATCATTTAATTTAGTAAGATGTGCCACAACACTTTCAGATTCATAGCCATAGAAAGGATCAGATTCAACCAAAGTTATTATATCAGGGTCAACAGAGATTCATAATCCTTATCAGTAACAAAGATAGGTGAAGTAGCATATGAGGGAGTCCTGGATTAGGGGGTCCTCGGACAGCCGGACTATATCCTTTGGCCAGACTGTTGGACTATGAAGATACATGATTGAAGACTTCGTCCCGTGTCCGGATGGGACTCTCCTTGGCATGGAAGGCAAGCTTGGCAATACGGAT
The DNA here is from genome assembly GCF_002575655.3 of Aegilops tauschii subsp. strangulata. Classification (NCBI taxonomy): domain Eukaryota; kingdom Viridiplantae; phylum Streptophyta; class Magnoliopsida; order Poales; family Poaceae; genus Aegilops; species Aegilops tauschii. The sequence goes on from NC_053040.3 coordinate 455,738,511, forward strand.
ATGTAGATCTCCTCCCTTGTAACCGACTCTGTGTAACCCTAGCCCCCTCTGGTGTCTATATAAACCGGAGGGTTTAGTCTGTAGGACAACAACAATCATACCATAGGCTAGCTTCTAGGGTTTAGCCTCTACGATCTCATGGTAGATCAACTCTTGTAATACTCATATCATCAAGATCAATCAAGCAGGAAGTAGGGTATTACCTCCATCGAGAGGGCCCGAACCTGGGTAAACATCGTGTCCCCTGCCTCCTGTTACCATCCGCCTTAGACGCACAGTTCGGGACCCCCTACCCGAGATCCGCCAGTTTTGACACCAACATTGGTGCTTTCATTGAGAGTTCCACTGTGCCATCACTGTAAGGCTAGATGGCTCCTTCGATCATCGGCAACGATGCGATCCAGGGTGAGGTTTTCCTTCCCGGACAGATCTTCGTATTCGGCGGCTTCGTACTGCGGGCCAACTCGCTTGGCCATCTGGAGCAGATCGAGAGCTACGCCCGTGGCCATCAGGTCAGGTTTGGAAACCTGAACTATACTGCCGACATCCGCGGAGACTTGATCTTCGACGGATTCGAGCCCATGTCAGGTGTGCCGCACAATCACGACGAGCATGACTTAGCTCTGCCGTCGGATAGTGTTCGGGAGATCACACCTACAACTACTCCGGACCTCAATCCGGAACAAATTGCGCCATCTGAGGACGGGTGGATGGACCCCGCCACGGAAGCCGCACACTCAGTGGCGATAGAGCCGAATACTGACTTCACTTCCTACGAGACCCGTGTTGCCGAACCGTTGGATTCGTCCCCGACCATGGGCTCCGAGCCGCCTGCGTCCGTGCCTATCGAATCCGATTGGGCACCGATCATGGAGTTTACCTCCGCGGATATCCTTCAGCACTCGCCCTTTGGCGACGTGCTAAACTCGTTGAGGTCTCTCTCCCTGTCAGGAGACCCCTGGCCGAACTATGTCCAGCTAGAATGGGATACGGACGACGAAGAAATTCGCTGCCCACCCACCACCCACTTAGTAGCCACCGTCGACGATTTAACCAACATGCTCGACTTCAGCTCCGAAGACATCGACGGTATGGACGACGATGCAGGAGACGAACAAGAACCACCGCCCAAAGGGCGCTGGACTGCCACCTCATCATATGACATATACATGGTGGACACCCCCAAAGAAGGCGACGACGATAAGACAGCGGAGGATAATCCCTCCAAGAAGCAATCCAAGCACCGACGTCAGCGGCGCCGCTCTAAGTCCCGCCATAGCAAAAGCAGCGATACCGGCACAAGTATAGGGGATCGCAACATTTTTCGAGGGTAGAGTATTCAACCCAAATTTAGTGATTCGACACAAGGGGAGCCAAGGAATATTCTCAAGTATTAGCAGCTGAGTTGTCAATTCAACCACACCTGGAAACTTGATATCTGCAGCAAGGTATTTAGTAGCAAAGTAATATGATAGTAGTGGTAACGGTAGTAAAAGTAACGGTAGCAAAGTAATATTTTTGGTGTTTTATAGTGATGATAACAATAGCAACGGAAAAGTAAATAAGCGAAGAACAATATATGGAAAGCTCGTAGGCAATGGATCGGCGATAGAGAATTATGTCGGATGCGATCGATGATGTAACAGTGATAACACTACAAAAAAAAGACAGATCCGTGACATTTTGGGCCGAACGAAAAAAATTCTGTCATACATATGACACTTCTATGACGATAATTTTGACAAAACCCGGTATCATCATAGATGTGGTGGGCTCCTACTTCTATGACAAAAAATCATGACAGAAAATGGGCTTTTCGTCCTGGGCGGGCCGGAGACGCAGCTGCATGACATTCTTTGGGCCGTCCATGACGGAAAAAACCGTGGTAGAAGCAAGGCGAGGAAAATTTCGAGGAGTTCCCGGTTACAGTGGGAGGTCGGGGGCCGAGCGATGCGCGTTTCTCTCGTACACGTACGCGCGTGTGTGCGAGGTGTTGGCCCTAACTGAACCCGAGCGAGGCGTTGGGCTCCAACTGAACCCAAGCGATTGCACTGCAGGCTACGCGTTACTGAACCCGAGCGACCGATCGATGGCTGTTAACTGAACCCGATCGAGCGATTCCTTCGCTACTGCTGCTAACTGAAGCCGATCGATGCTGCCTTTGGGATGAATAGTGAGCGTTGCGGGGGGGTTTGGATGAACAGTGAGCGGTGGCGTTGCCTCTGGATGAATAGGACCCCGAGGTGTGGTGGAGGGCTGGATGAACAGTAGACGGTGGAGGGGTGCCCGTGGAGGGGTGGTTGAACAGGACCCCGTGGTGTGGAGGGCTGGACGAACAGTAGACGGTGGAGGGGTGCCCGTGGAGGGGTGGTTGAACAAGACCCCGTGGTGTGGAGGGCTGGATGAACAGTAGATGGTGGAGGGGTGCCCGTGGAGGGGTGGTTGAACAGTAGCCGGTGGAGTACCGCGTGGTGGAGATTGGATGAACAGGAGCCCGTGGAGGCTGGAGGAGGTCGACGGTGGAGATGAACAGTATCCCGTGGAGTCCCATTTTGCGGTACGCCACACCCCTCCCGATCAACAGGACCCCCCTTTCGACCGTAGGATGTCCGTTTCGTCTGTTTTGCGGTACGCCACACCCCTTCCGATCAACAGGACCCCCGTTTCGGCCGTAGGAGGTCCGTTTCGTCCGTTTTGCGGTACGCCACACCCCTCCCGATCAACAACACCCCCGTTTCGACCGTAGGAGGTCCGTTTCCTCCGTTTTGCGGTACGCCACACCCCTCCCGATCAACAGGACCCCGTTCCGAACGTAGGAGGTCCGTTTCCTTTGTTGTGCGGTACGCCAGGCCTCGTTTCCATCGCCTATTCCGTCCAAGCCCTCCCGATGAACATGACCATGAATTCCGTTCCGACCCAGCCGGTTGGCTCCCACGCGTTCCGTTGCCTCCTGATGAACACGACGCATTCCGTTGCCTCCCTATGAACATGACGCATTCTGTTGCCTCCCCATGAACACGACGACGATGATGTTTCTCCATTCCGACCCAGCCATGTCAACGAGCCCTCGCCGTAGGTATGCGCGAGTAGGCGTTCGAGACCCCGCCCGTCTGTACACATACGTGGCCGTATTTTGTTTCTTGCACCCTGGCCGTTGTACGTACGTGTACATGCTACGTGCGTGCCGCTACTACGACACGTGCGCGCCTCTACATCCACCAGTATATATGTCGGGTGGTAGGTGCGACATATGCCAACGGGTGGCTTATCATTGTGGGAGCCAGTAAGACGTCGCCGGTGCCTGGAAACGGGATGAGGCGAAGACATGCACGCCGACGAATCTTACCCAGGTTCGGGGCTCTCCATGGAGATAACACCCCTAGTCCTGCTCTGCGGGGTCTCCGCATGATCACTAGATCAAAACAAGTAGCTACAAGTGCCCCTTGAGATGTCGGGTTAGAGGGAGAAGAAGGGCAAGGCTAGCTCTCCTTTTCTCTCTATATGGTGTGTGTAATTCTATATGACCCACCCTTTGCATGGGTGTCCCGGGGGGTTTATATAGGCCTACCCCCCAGGGGTACAATGGTAATCCAGCTAGGCGCGGGTCCCAGCCATCAGTGTCTATGCTTGCCGGCTTCTCCGCCGGTCATTGGGGCCCGCCGACTGGTGGGTCCCGCCGGCTGCCGGCTTCTTGGCCGGCACGCCGGCCCCACCGCATGGGGGCTTTGTCGGCGGCTGGTTACTGTTGCCTCACCTCTGATGACGAGGGCTTTGTCAAGGTAAGCGTGGCTACAGTGTCGCCGCCTTGCGGGCTCTCACTGTAGCCTCACCTCGTCTTGTCTCCTTAATGAGGCACATGTTTTGAGGGAAGGAGGTAGCCGGCTATTGGGAGCCGGCTACGCCCCTGGCCGACTAGGGGAGGCCGGGCCGCCTTTGAGTGTCTCTCTGGCTAAAGGGGCCCGCCGCCCGCGGGCCGTACTAGCGCTTGTCGTGGGTGATATCGAGGTCAACATGGCTACAGTGTCGCGCCGGACAGGACTTGGCTGACCCGTACGGCGCCCTGTGGCCATGCCTGCTTCGGGATTCGGGGGTAGTGGGCTGTACTGCGGCCACGCCCCGTCTTATCACCGTTATGTTGATGCAGTCTTGGTGGGTGCAGTCTTGGCCGGCTTCCGGGAGTCGGCATTCTTCATGGCCGGCTTCTGGGAGTCGGTCCTCTTGGGGCTGGCTTCCTGGAGTCGGCCATCTCGTAGCTTTCTTGGGGAAGGTTTCTGAGACTGGGTCGCCTTCTGGGAGTCGGCCCTGGGGATAGTCAGCCGGGGGAAGGCGGCCCTATGTTTTGTACGCTTAAAGGCTTGAATGGCCTGATAATTTTTCGAAGAGCCAGGGGGAGTCGGTTAGGCTACCCATGGCCATTTACTCTGACAGTAGTCCCCGAAGCCGATTGGGCTTCGAGGTTGAGTGGAGGTCGAGAAGCTCGGACAACTTCTTATCTTGACGAGCCGGCAGCTGGGAGCCGGCTTCGGTTGGGCGTGCTGTCTTGGCGAAAAAAAATTAAAGTCGGAGGGCGGGAGTCTGTTGGCGCGCGCGCCGGGCTGCGGGCCGGCCGCTCGCCACCTGCGGACCACGTGGCATCCCTTGGCTGAAAAAAGCCTGGCAGCCCACGCGAGCGACAAGACGTCGCTGCAGGTCGGGGGCCCACCGCTCCTACGCCCAGGCCCAGGCGCGGATTCTCTGCGGCCCAAAGCCGTCCGCACGTCTTCCTGCGGCGGTTTCGGCACGTCTTTAGGGCGCAGTAATCGCGAGACGTGGGGGAGTGGGTGCAGTTAATCCCACGTCCCACCCCACGCGTCACCTCCTCGGCTTCACCGCACGAGGCTATAAGTAGGGGGAGGAGGGGAAGCGGCAGGCGCTCGGACGCTCCTCTCCTCTCCGCCATCTTCTTCCTCCTGCTTTCGCTCACAGCAGCGTCTCGCCACCGCGTCGCCCCACCATTCTTTTCCCCGCCGCCGCGCTCATTCTCGCCGGCCTCACACCGCTATGTAGTACGGCAGGGACTGGGACGGCTCCAACATCCATGAGGACCACGTCGAGTTCCTCCGCGAGACGCGGCGGCTGCCCGGCGCTGATAAGGTGCGGGTCCTCCTCGCGCCTGAGAAGGAGATCACGCCGGAGCCGGAGGAAGGCGAGCGGGTGGTCTTCCGCTCGCATTTCTTGCGCGGCATCGGCTTGCCAGCGAGCGCTTTCTTCCGTTCTTTTCTTAAATTCTATCAACTCCAGCCGCACCACCTCACCCCGAACACGGTGGTGTTGCTGTCCGCCTTCGTCACCTTGTGCGAAGGCAATCTCGGTGTTCTCCCCACCCTCGAGCTCTGGGGAGAGTTCTTCCAGTCCAAGCTGGGCACGCGTATGCAGGGCGTGCCGGCTCAGAGTGGTGCCTTCATCGCGATGTGGAGGGTGGCAGCCGACAACCCCTTCCCCGTCATCACGCTAATCCAGTCGGTGAAGCTCTGGCAGAAGTCATACTTCTACGTGAAGAACGTCGGCCCGCAAGGTGACTACGTCAATTTGCCGACTTATCTAGCCGGCCCGCCGGCGGGTAGGCGGCCCCAGTGGTCCTATCGGGCCGTGACGCTGACGTCGGCTGGAGCCGCGGCTGTCGCCCGACTGCGGGTGATGATCCAGTCGGAGGGCCTGACTGGGCCCGACTTGCTGGCCGCCTTCGTCACGCGCCGGGTGCTTCCGCTTCAGAGCCGCCCTCACCTGATCTGTCAGATGAGCGGCCAGCTCAATCCGAGTCGGATGTGCACCAAGGACATGCCGCACGACGAGGTGGCCCATATGGTGAATTACCTTGCGAACTGCAAGCTCTCCGCAGAGTGGCAGTTTGGCAAGGAGCCATATTCCCGAGCACATCCGCCACCCACGGTATGTTCTCTTTTTCCCTTTCTTCTCTTAGTTTTGTTGCCGAGTTCCTTTGGGCCGACTCTGACTAGTCGGCATGTCTCGATAGAGCCCTCTCCTTCGGCCTGCAGGCGGGTCGGAGGCGGAGCACCGATTCGTCCCCGACCGGACGATGCACGACCTGGAGGACCCCGACTTGGGGGCGGCCGCTATGGATGACAACACCGAGGCGGGTGGCGGCCAAGCCGGCGGTGAGGCAGGCGGCTCCGGGCTTGGAGTCAGCTTCGACGACTGGCCGGATGACGACGAGGCGGAAGTCGTCCCACGCCGCCAGCCGGCATCTGGCCACGGCGCGGGTTCCTCCGCCGCGCCGCCTGCTCAAGGCGGCGGGCAGAAGCATCGTGCCGCGTCGGGCTTGTTCGGCAGTCGACCGAAGAAGCCCAAGGGCGGGGCAGCGGCGACCAGGCGGGAAGAGGCAGCCGCGAAGGCGGCCCGCTTCCGCAAGGCGGTGAAGCAGCCGCAGACGGTGTCGGCGTAAGTGTATACTCCTTCATGTATTCTTTTTTCTTTTCTCTGGTAGTTCCTGAATCCTTGTCTTTTCTCAAAAAATCAGGGCTCCACTATCGCTTGAGCGGGTTGCTGCCGCCTCCGTCGTTGGATCGCCGGGAGGATCCGGGAGCACTACTCGCCGCGTGGACCCCCGTGCCGAGCTTCAGGCGGCAACGGAGCGAAATGCGCGGGAAGCGCGGGAGGAGAGGGAGGCGGAGGAGTTGAGGGCGGCCGCCGCCAAGGCGGTGCAGGAGGAGGAGGCGGCGAAGGTGCGCGCCGATGCAGCGGCCAAGGCCCAAGCGGAGGCTGCGGCCGCGGCGATGGCGGAGGGGGCCTTGCTAGTCACCCCTCTGCGCGTCGCGGCGCCTGAGGCCCCAGAGCCCCCGCCAGAGGAAGTCGGCGGTGACCAGCCGGGATTGGAGAGGGAGGACGACGTCGTCGTCCCGGAGAGGGAGGCAGCACCGGCCCTGCCGACTGGGGCGACCCAAGGCGGCCGGCCTAACTTGCCGCCTGTGCAATCGGCCGGGGGCGAGCCGGCCACGAGAACTGATCTGGTGGTCCAGACACCGTCACGCCAGCGGACGGGGAAGGTTGCATCGGAGTCGCAGAAGGCCGCATCGGAGCCGCAGAAGGTCACGGGCTCCAGCTCGTCAGCCCAGGACATGGAGGCGGCCAGCGCCAGCTCGGGGTGGACGCCGGGTGGAGGGACGGCAGTGATGAACGTGGACACGCAGGACGTCCGGAACCGGCTTCAAGCCCAGGCTGCGGCGCTGAGGAAATATAATGACGAGTTCCTTGCGACGCGGGCGGCCATTCGGGTTAGTCTTCTTGTCTTTGCTTTTTTGATCTTGGTTTCTTCCGTGGGGGCGCGTCAGCGCACCCACTGGGTGTAGTCCCCGAGTTCCGAGTCGGCTGCTGAGCAGGCGGCTTGGAACTTCCTAGCGGGCCATGTTTTGCTATTCTTGTTCTCATTCGCTCCTCTACCCGACTTGCAGGACTACCACAACCTCCGCGCGGCTGCCTTCAACTGCCAGGCTCGGGAGCTGACCCAGAAGACTGCTGACCTATCTGAGAGCCGGGGTAAGTGCTTCGTCTTTTATCTCACGTGGGGGCGCGTCAACGCACCCACTGGGTGTAGTCCCCGAGATTCGGGCCGACTGCTGAGCAGTCGGGTCGGATCTTCCTTGACGACTTCACCTTATTGCTTCTTTTCTTTTCTGTCGTCCCTGCAACGGCCAACGCCAGTCTAAGGGAGCAGCTGGGCGGGACTCAGGCCGCCCTCCGCGCTAAGGAGGCCGAGTTTGCCGCCTTGGCATAGGAGCGTGACCGCCTGGCCAAAAGGTTGGCCGACCAGAAGGAGAGCCACAAGGCGGTGCGGGACAGCGAGGCCGCCCTCCAAGCCGAGTATGAGACAGAGGCGGCCAGCTCGGCCGAAGCGAAGCAGACGCTGATCAACGGCTATGGCCAGATCGAAGACTTGGTTGACGGTAAGCCGCCTTCCTCTTCGTCATTTCTTGCCGCTTGCCGTTTTGGCTCGCTTTCTGACTTGGTGTTTTTCTCTTCTTTCTCTTTCTTCCTTGCGCAGAGTACTTCCCTGGCTACTCTACCGCCGCCAACCAGGTCATCGAGGCCCACCGCGAGGCACAGAGGCAGGCTGGCGTCGAGATCGCACCAAACGCTCGCCGGTCGCTGGAGGAGCAGCTCTTGGCCATCCAGGCCCGCCTCCAGCCAGCTCATCGCCTGCTCCGCCGGCTTCAGCGTGTTGGGGCGCAGGTGTCGGCCGCTCTGGCCTGGTGAAGTGATTCCCCGCAGCCCCAGTCGGACTGCCGACTGGCTGGAGGTGGCGGTCGGCTGCTTCGAGGCCTGGAAGGCTTTGGCGGCTCGGTCCGGCGCCAGGCGGGCGCTGGAGTTCGCCAAGGCCTGGTATCCCGAGCTGATTCTGGACCAGCTGGCTACCTGGCGGCAGGAGGCCGACACGGAGCTGGAGCCGGCGCGGCCGGCCATCATCCAGCGGGCTTCAGCGATCGCCGACTACACCGACACCAGCGCCTCGCTCCTGAGGTGGACGACAACGGTGTTGCCCAGCCGGAGGAGTGGTTCGGGCTGAACCCGGTAGACGGCGAGGACTCGGCGGAGGAGATCGACTCCAGCGACGAGGGCGAGGAGGAGGAGGAGGAAGGTGAAGACGCCGGGCCAGATGGTGGAGCGGCCGGTCAGCCTCAGCTTGACCGTGCCTCCAGCAACAAGGCACGCGCGGGTGCGCCGCCTGCAGCCGGCGATGATCAAGCCGAGACCCGCCAGCCGGCCACTCCTCCAGCCGGTGGCGCCATCTCCACCGACCAACCCGGCTCCCACACTGCGCCCTTAGTCTACTCTGCTGCCTCTATTTTCCTGTTTTACCACCCTTGGAACAGTATTTTCTTAGGTTTGCGCAATTCCACCCACTGGGGGTGTATTCGAACTATATTGATTACCGGCCTGTTGGGGTCCTTATGTGTAAATATAATTATGCGTTCCTTTGGCTTTCCCTTGTTCTTTGCTTTTTCATCCTTCTATTGTTTCCTTTGCCGCCCTCCCTTGTTTGCCGCCTCCCCAGTCGGACAGTTGCTCTGCAATCTGTGGCTGGAGGAGTGCTTGGCCAGTTGGGAGGGCAAGTACTCTAGCTTTGTTGGATTATAGCAAAGTGATTGGGAGGCCAGCCAGCCGGCTGTTTTGACAGCCGGCAAGCGTGGTTGGAGGCCGTCTTTTCGTTATACCAGTTCGTTAGTCCTTAGCCGTTTTTCATGTGGGCATCCTTTCTGCCTTTGGCTCTTGCTAGTCGGACAGTCGGTTCTTCGAGCTGCGACTTTCAACAAGAGAGGGCTGGGGTGCCGGCACACTACTTGTCTGACTTCAGGTAGAACTTTAATATAACCTAAGGCGGCCAGTCCCCGGGCCGACTAGTCGAACCCGGTGCCAGACAGAAAATCAAATGTAATAATACATTCATGAATATGACACTTGTCATTCATAGATAAAGGAAGGAAGTCCCCGAGTGCTCCTCGGGGGGCCCGTTGTTTCGTACTTATACTGCTTTCAACTATAAAATCTTCTCAGGAGGTTCACGTTCCATGGTCGCTCCGACTCCTTGCCGGAATCATCCCTCTTGCGTGCTCTTGGTTTTTGTGCGTCGATCAGGTAGTAGGAGTCGTTGCCTAGTGCCTTGCTGATGACGAAAGGGCCTTCCCAAGGGGCCGAGATCTTGTGCTGGCCGGCTGTTCGCTGGATCAGCCGAAGCACAAGGTCGCCCTCTTGGAAAGATCTTGGCTTGACCTTGCGGTTGTGGTAACGGCGCAAACCCTGCTGGTAGATGGCGGACCGGCTGAGTGCTAACAGCCGGCCTTCTTCCAGCAGGTCGACGCCGTCTTCTCGCGCTTCCTTGGCCTCCGCCTCTTTGTACATGGTGACCCGAGGCGAGTCGAACTCGATGTCGGTTGGGATGACAGCCTCGGCACCATATACAAGGAAGAACGGAGTGAAGCCGGTTGATTTGTTAGGGGTAGTATGCAGACTCCGGAGGACAGCCGGCAGCTCATCGAGCCAGCAGCCGGCCGATCGCTCCAGTGGTATGACCAGTCGGGGCTTGATGCCGGAGAGGATGAGTCCATTTGCTCGCTCGACCTGGCCGTTTGACTGCGGGTGGGCAACGGACGCTAAGTCCAGTCGGATACCCTGCGTCGCGCAGAAACATGCCAGTGCTCCTTTGGCAAAGTTTGTGTCGTTGTCGGTGATGACGCTGTGCGGCACGCCATACCGAGTAGCGATGTCGGCAATGAACGTCATGACAGTCGGCCCGTTCAGCTTCTTGATCGGCTTTGCTTCGATCCACTTGGTAAATTTGTCCACGGCGACAAGCAGATGTGTCAGGCCGCCGCGGGCTGTCTTGAATGGGCCCACCATGTCCAGCCCCCAGACGGCAAAGGGCCAGGTGAGGGGGGTGGTCTTGAGTGCAGAAGCCGGCAGGTGTTGCTTGGAACTGAAGACTTGGCATCCTTTGCAGCTTTTGACTATCTCTTTGGCTTCTTCCAAAGCAGTCGGCCAAAAGAAACCGTGGTGGAAAGCTTTGGCCACAAGTGATCTTGAGGCTGCGTGGTGGCCGCACTCGCCTTGATGGATATCCTTGAGGATTGCCACTCCTTTCTCTGGCTCAACGCAGCGCTGGAAGACTCCAGTGACGCTGCACTTCACAAGTTCTCTGTTTATTATTGCATAGGCTCCGGCTTGACGTTGCACTAGTCTTGCCGAGATCTCATCAGCCGGCAGCTCTCTATTGACTAGGAAGTTGAGGATGGGCTGGGCCCATGATGGAGCTATGACTTCTTCTACTGTCAGTACGGCCACTGTGACTCGGGTGGGCGGGTTGGGTGGTGGGGAGTTGGAGTCGGCCAACGCTTCTTGTGTCGCTGCAGTCCCCGGGCCGACCGCTGCAGTCCCCGAGCCGGGTGCGACTACAGCAGTCCCCGGGCCGATTGTCGAAGTCCCCGAGCCGCCTGCTGGGTTCCTCCAGTCGAATCCGGCTGCATCGGCGGCAGGCGGTACGAAGATAGAGTCCGACTCTGGAGACGGCTTGATGGACGGTTTGAGGAGGCGCTGGAGAGAGACAACGGTCGGTATAGCCTGACGGGTGGAGCTGATCCGCGCCAGGGCATCTGCTTGGTCGTTGTCGGCCCGTGGCACGTGAAGGAACTCGCACCCTTCGAAGTACCCGCTGATCTGCTGGACGAGGAATCGATAGCTCGCCATGTTTGCATCCTTGGCGTCCCAGTCGCCAGATGACTGCTGGACCACCAAGTCCGAGTCGCCATAAACACAGGATCCGGCGTATGCCGAGCTCTTTGGCTAGCCGGAGCCCGTGTATGAGCGCCTCGTACTCGGCCACATTGTTGGAGGCGGCGAAGTGGATTTGTAGCGTGTATCTGAGTTTGTCGCCTTTGGGAGAGGTGAGGACGATGCCGGCTCCCAAGCCGGTGCGCATCTTGGACCCGTCGAAGTGCATCTGCCAATGGGTAGAGTCGGGAGCCGGCGGTAGGTACTGGGTCTTGGCCCAGTCGACGAGGAAGTCGGCCAATGCTTGGGACTTGATGGCGGTGCGGGGCTGGTAGAAGATTGTGTAAGGCGCCAGCGCAATGGCCCATTTAGCCACCCGGCCGGATGCATCCCGGCTGCCTATGATCTCGGCAAGCGGGGCGATGCACACGACCGTGATGGGATGCTCTTGAAAGTTGGGCTTTAGCTTCTTGGCGGCGAAGTACACTCCATAGCACATCTTCTGGTAGTGCGGGTAGTTTTGCTTTGAGCTGGATAGTACTTAGCTTAGATAATATACCGGCCTCTTGACTAGCTGGGCTCGGCCTTCTTCCGGGCGCTGGACCACGACAACTGTGCTGACCACTCGGCTAGTCGCGGCAATGTAAAGGAGCATGGGCTCCTTCTCAGTCGGCGCCGCCAGGACAGGTGGAGTAGTCGGCATCTTCTTCAACTCATGGAAGGCTTGGTCTGCTTGGTCATTCCACTCGAAATGAGTGGATTTCTTCATGAGTCGGTACAGGGGGAGAGCCTTCTCTCCTAGCCGGCTGATAAAGCGGTTTAAGGAGGCCAGGCACCTAGTGAACTTCTGCACGTCCCGCAACTTGGTGGGAATCTCCATTCTCTCAATGGCCTTGATCTTCACAGGGTTGCACTCAATGCCGCGTTCGGAGACCAGAAAACCTAGAAGCTGGCCGGCTGGTACTCCGAACACGCATTTCTCGGGGTTGAGCTTGATCTGGAATCGGCGCAAGTTGGCAAATGTTTCTTTGAGGTCCTCCAGCAGGGTGACGCGCTTCTCTGTCTTCACCACAATATCGTCTATGTAGACGTGGGCATTTCTGCCGAGTTGCTTGAGGAGGCATTTCTGCATGCAACGCTGAAAAGTGGCACCGGCATTCCTCAAGCCGAATGTCATAGTCAGGTAACAGAAAGCTCCGAATGGTGTGATGAAGGCAGTCTTCAGGCGGTCTGCTGGGTCCAACTTGATCTGGTGGTATCCTAAGTAGGCATCCAAAAAACTCAACAGCTCGCATCCGGCCGTGGAGTCTATCACTTGATCAATCCGTGGCAAAGCAAACGGATCTTTTGGGCAGGCCTTGTTGAGGCTGGTGTAGTCTATACACATACGCCATTTGTTGTTCTTCTTCAATACCAAGACTGGGTTGGCAAGCCACTCTGGGAAAAATACTTCCATAATAAAGCCAGCGCGAGGAGCCGGGCTATCTCTTCTCCTATGATTCTTTGCTTCTCTTCTGACAGTCTGCGGAGGGCCCGCTTGACCGGCTTCGCGTCGGCTCGGACGTGCAATTTGTGCTCGGCGAAATCCTTCGGAACACCCGGCATGTCCTTTGGGGACCATGCAAAGATGTCTCGATTCTTACGGAGGAAGTCGACGAGCTGGCCTTCCTATTTACTGTCCAGGTTTGCACCAATTACTGCAAACCTTTCCGGGTTCTCCGGGTCCAGAGGTATCTTCTTCGTCTCCTTGGCCGGCTGGAAGGAGCCCTGCGCATCATAATCCTTGGGGTTGGGGGTCAAGGCTGGCTGCTTGCCGGCCATGGCCACAACTTGCTCCAGCATCTTCTTCTCTTCTGCCACTACGAGGGACTCCGCCAGTCGACTGCTGGCTGCGGCGCACTCGATGGACTTCTTGTAGTCGCCGGTTACAGTGATGATCCCCTTCGAGCTCGGCATCTTCATCTTCAGGTAGGCGTAGTGGGGCACAGCCATGAACTTGGCTATAGCAGGTCGGCCAAGCAAGGCGTGGTAAGGGCTCTCCAGATCTACTACCTCGAACCAGATTGCTTCTCGGCGAAAGTGATCCTTGTCTCCGAAGAGAACATCCATCTTGATCTTGCCGATCGGGGAACAGGACAGGCCGGGTACGATGCCATGGAACACGGTCCGGCTTGGCATGAGCTGCTTTGCCTTGAGGTTCAGCTTCTCCATGGTATCGCGGTACAGTATGTTGATACTGCTTCCGCCATCAATCAGAACACGGGAGAATCGGGCAGCTTGCCTCTCCGTTGCGAGGGTGACATCCAATACCAATGCGTAGGAGCCAGGGGACGGCATCACCTCTGGGTGGTCGGCCCGGCTCCAATTGATAGGCTTCTCGGACCAGTGCATGAACTCGGGGTTGCGGGAGGCGACTGCGTTGACCTCTTGGTGCTGTCGGCGCCGGCTGCACTTGTCTTCAACCTTGCTCGTGAAGACGACGTAGGCAGCGTGCTCTTCAGGGAACTCATCTTGAATGGCTCCGACTGCTAGTCGAGCAGCGGCTGCTGGGGGGCTGGAGGCGGCAGGCCGGGAGGCGGAGGCGGCACCAGCCCCTCGCCCTTAGAGATCCGTGTGAGCCAATGGCACTTTCGGGTCGTGTGGTTGGACGGCTTCGCGCCGCTGTGGAACTTGCAGGGGGCATCGAGAGTCTGCTCGTAGGAGAAGGCCGGCTGCCAAGCTGGCCTGCCGCCCTTCTTCTTGGGGGCGGGCCGTTCTTCGGGCTGCTCATCTTCGACTGTGGCCACCTGCCGACTGGTGGAAGGCGGCATAGGGGCCTTGCGCTTGTGGTCGTTCTGGTAGGGGCGCCGATTGGAGTCGCCAGCCGGCGTCTTGGGAGCCGGAGCGAGCACCTTCCCAGAGGCATCCACTCGGAGCTCGGTCTTCATCGAGGAGTCGGCCGTGGCGTACTTGTCCGCGATGATCAGCAGCTCGTCGAGGGTAGCCGGCTCGTCGCAGAGGAGTCGGTGCTTGAGGAGGGTGCCCTCTCGGCACCCGGCGGTGAAGTATTCGATGGCCTGAACCTCGTGCACCCCCTCGCAGGAGTTGCGGAGCTCGGCCCACCGCGTGAGGTAGTCACGGGTCGACTCGTGGGACCCTTGGACGCATAGGGAAACCTGGCGGGGCTTGGGAGGCCGCTTGTACGTGCAGGTGAAGTTGCGGACGAAGACTTCCGTGAAGTCCAGCCAGTTGTTGACGCTGTAGGGCTTGAGGCTGTTGAGCCAAGTGCGCGCCGTGCCTTGCAGCATGAGAGGGACGTACTTCACGGCTACGCGCCTGTTGCCGTTCGCTATGCTGATAGCAGTAGAGTAGTCGATGAGCCAATCTTCCGGCTTCACAGAGCCGTTGTACTTGGGCGTGTCTCTAGGGAGCGAGAACCCTTTGGGGAAGGGCTCGTCGCAGATGCGGGGGCCAAAGCATGGCGGGCCGACATCGTCTTCTTCTTCTAGCATTAGGGATCGAGCTAGGCGGTCGACCCGGTGGCGGGCGTCATTCTCGCCGACTCCTTCGCGGTGGCCTAGTCGGCCACCAAGAGTTGGATGCGTGACAGGTGGCGGGGTGGGATATCTCTCCCCTCGAGGCGGGGGAGAGGTGGATTTCCTTGGCGCTCCATTGCTTGAGAGCGGCCTTCCGCGTTGCGCTCGATGGTGATCCGAGTCCGGCTGCGGCTAGCAGCCGGCTCCTTGTCTTTCCTTGCGCGGGCGCCGCTCGCAGTCGGCGACCGGGATGTCGCGGCGTGCTCTCGGCGCGGGGGAGGACTCTCAGCGCGGGCGCCGGCTTCGTGCCATTCTGCGGCCGCGTCGATCAGCTGCTGGATTCGCCTTGTCATGTAGGGGAGCTCATCGGCTCCCAGCCCATTTAGCTCTTCAGGGGCCGCCTGAGCGGCTCGCAGATTCTCGAGCGGGGTGGCATAGATGGGGCGCTCTGCCCCCAGCATGCTGGCGATGGCCGCGCCGCGCTTCTTGACGAGGCCGGCTCGGCTCGGCCCGCCATGAGGCGGCGTGCCAAAGGCGGCGCGGTCGACTTCGCGCTGGTGAGCCTCGGTGAGGCGTCTCATGGAGGCTATCTTCTGGCCTTCCGCTATGAGGGCGAGGCGGCGTGCCTCCAGGGTCTCGGCGTCGGCGTCGGCCGGGATGGGGACGGATAAGTCATGCATCGCCGCTTGCAGGGCGTCGTGGGCGTTCTCGCCCGAGTTGGCGACGTGGCTGATGACCAGCACCTCAGTGACAGCGCTACTGCCGCTGTCAGCTCGAGGGAGAGGGTCATCGAAGAATACCACGTCGGAGGGGTAGGCGTCGAGCGATGCCGTGTCGGAGTCGATAAGCATCGGGTTGGTGAAGCCGACCGACTCCAAGTCCACAGCAGGCTCGCCGGAGACGTGAAGTTGGCCGAGGAGGCTGACGAGGCAGCTCTCGGGGTAGTCCGTGCCTACGTCGGACGCGGGCTCGTCGGAGATGCGAGCCTCGCCAAGAAGATCGGCGAGGCAGCTCGCTGCGCAGACGTCGTCAACGCTTTGCAGCGCATCGGGGCAAGCGCCATCAGGTGCAGCGGGCTGGCTGCGCTCGCGGGGGAGGAAAAGGGTTCCCGTCCAGAACAGGTCTCTGAACGACGGTGCACCTGGCCCCACGTTGGGCGAAAAATGTCGGGTGGTAGGTGCGACATATGCCAATGGGTGGCTTATCATTGTGGGAGCCAGTAAGACGTCGCTGGTGCCTAGAAACGGGATGAGGCGAAGACATGCATGCCGGCGAATCTTACCCAGGTTCGGGGCTCTCCGTGGAGATAACACCCCTAGTCCTGCTCTGCGGGGTCTCCGCATGATCACTAGATCAAAACAAGTAGCTACAAGTGCCCCTTGAGATGTCGGGTTAGAGGGAGAAGAAGGGCATGGCTAGCTCTCCTTTTCTCTCTATATGGTGTGTGTAATTCTATATGACCCACCCTTTGCATGGGTGTCCCGAGGGGTTTATATAGGCCTACCCCCTAGGGGTACAATGGTAATCCGGCTGGGCGCGGGTCCCAGCCATCAGTGTCTATGCTTGCCGGCTTCTCCGCCGGTCATTGGGGCCAGCCGACTGGTGGGTCCTGCCGGCTGCCGGCTTCTTGGCCGGCACGCCGGCCCCACCGCATGGGGGCTTTGTCGGTGGCTGGTTACTGTTGCCTCACCTCTGATGACGAGGGCTTTGTCGAGGTAAGCGTGGCTACAGTGTCGCCGCCTTGCGGGCTCTCACTGTAGCCTCACCTCGTCTTGTCTCCTTAATGAGGCACATGTTTCGAAGGAAGGAGGTAGCCGGCTATTGGGAGCCGGCTACGCCCCTGGCCGACTAGGGGAGGTCGGCCCACCTTCGAGTGTCTCTCTGGCTAAAGGGGCCCGCCGCCCGCGGGCCGTACTGGCGCTTGTCGTGGGTGACATCGAGGTCAACATGGCTACAGTGCCGCGCCGGACGGGAGATGGCTGACCTGTACGGCGCCCTGTGGCCATGCCTGCTTCGGGATTCGGGGGTAGTGGGCTGTACTGCGACCACGCCCCATCTTATCACCGTTATGTGGAAGCAGTCTTGGTGGGTGCAGTCTTGGCCGGCTTCCGGGAGTCGGCATTCTTCATGGCCGGCTTCTGGGAGTCGGTCCTCTTGGGGCCGGCTTCCTGGAGTCGGCCATCTCATAGCTTTCTCGGGGAAGGTTTCTGAGACTAGGTCGCCTTCTGGGAGTCGGCCCTGGGGATAGTCAGCCGGGGGAAGGCGGCCCTATGTTTTGTACGCTTGAAGGCTTGAATGGCCTGATAATTTTTCGAAGAGCCAGGGGGGTCGGTTAGACTACCCGTGGCCATTTACTCCGACAATATATGTACGTACACGTTCGCGACCAGAATGACAACGCTACGTACGCTTCGACCAGGTGGGTCCTGACTGTCAGGCACTTCCTTGCGTGCGAAGATGTAGCTGGTGGGTCCCAGCAGTCAGGGGGCGAATCGTTTTGTTTTTTTGCCCGAACGCACTTCCTTGCGTGCGAATGTGTAGCTGGTGGGTCCCAGCAGTCAGGGGGGAAACGTTTTTTCACGAAATACGGTGGCCCGTCTGGTGTGTCCCCGCTGTCAGGTGGCGGAATAATTATTTTGCACGTAATAAGGAGGCACTTCCTTGCTGCGGCCGTGGACCCAGTTGTCAGCCTCTCCACGTACAGTCCACGTCCGATGGAAGCCGTTCCTTGACCACGTTGACCACGCCGCGCCGAGAGCACCACGGCGGTGGACGATGCCGAGGCCTAGGAAGGGGACGACGCGGAGCCGGGGAAGACGTGGCAGTGGATGCCCATGCGTAGAGGAGTACGACGTTCACTGGTTCGCTGCGATGTGAGGCTGCCGTCGCCGCAGAATAACAGGGGGTGTGGGTGAGTAGAGGGATGGCCTGGCCAGCGGTGGGAGTAGTAGGGGGCGGTGAGGCCTCCGCCGCATCGCAGCCGGCCACGGGAGGCAGGAGCACGAGGCACGACCGGCGCTGGTTTGGGCGGCTGGAGCAAGAAGACCAGAGGTTGAAGAAGCACTACGGCCGTTGGATGGACATCGTACAGTCACTGGAGCTAGAATCGTGCATATTGACTAAATTGACAAAGCCCTCCGTCCCCGTCAACTTAGTAGGCCCACAAGTCAGCCTGCCACTATACTGGGTCCCAGCTAACAGGGGGAGTATTCATTTTTTTTTGTGTAATAAGGAGGCACTTCCTTGCGTGCGAAGATATAGCTGGTGGGTCCGAGCTGTCAGCGGCGGTAACATTTTTTTCATGAAATACAGAGGCCCTTTCGGTGGGTCCCTGATGTCAAGTGGAGGAATCACTGTTTTGCGCGTAATAAGGAGGCATTGCCTTGCGTGCGGCCGTGGACCCAGCTGTCGGCCTCTCCACGTACGAAGGGAACGACACGGAGGCAAGGAAGACTCGACAGTTGTTTCCCACGCGGAGGGGAGTACGACTGTACGAGGGTTTACTGGTTCGTCTGCCGTCGCCGAAGAATAACAGTAGGTGTGGGTGAGTAGAGGGATGGCTAGGCCAGCGATGGGAGTACGGTGGGGCGGTGAGGCCTGCGCGGCAGCAGAGCCGGCCGCGGGGAGGAGGGAGCAGGCAGTCCCGCCGGCGCTTGTTTGAGCGGCTGGAGCAGGAAGAGCAGAGATTGAAGAAGCACGACGGCCGTTGGATGGCCATCCAACAGTCACTGCTTGTGCGTCAACCTATTTTTTAGGAAAGCCACAAATCTGTGGAAAACAACATACAACCCATCTGCCATTATTTCTAATAATTTACAGCCCATTTGCTAATTATTAAGGTTTTTTTGGAGCCCATATTCTTTTTGTTAGCATTACAGCCCATATTGTGGCCACGGTTAAAAAATTATACGAAATTTTGCATATTTCGGTGCGGTTCGAACTGTTTTTAATTCTGAAATTTCGACTCACATTCAAACTGATTTTAAAAATAAATGTATATTAATATAAAATCCGACAAATTCTCCACGCATAAAAATTAATGTAATTTAAAATCTCGCAATGAAAAAAAAGATATTTGAAACTAATTGCCGGTTTGATGTGTTTTAAAAATGTACAACCCATTTCTCATTACTGATGGGCCATTTTCTCGGCCAGCCGAATGAAAGCTCTCCTCGTCTTGAAAGATTTGCAGCCCAATTGGCCTGACAAAGCGACTTACTTGGCAAATCACAAAAGAACTGGGATGTGGCCGTGGACCCAGCTGTCAGCCTCTCCACATACAGTACTCTTCCGATGGAAGTCATTCCTTGACCACGTTGACCACGCCGCGCGGAGAGCACCACGGCGGTGGACAACGGCGAGGCCTAGGAAGGGGACGACGCGGAGCCGGGGAAGACGGGGCAGTGGAAGCCCGCGCGGAGAGGAGTACGAGGGTTCACTGGTTCGGCGGCGGTGTGAGGCTGCCGTCGCCGCAGGGCCTGGCCAACGGTGGGAATAGTAGGGGGCGGTGAGGCCTCCGCGGCAGCACAGCCGGCCACGGGAGGCAGGAGCGTGTGGCATGACCGGCGCTGCTTTAGGCGGCTGGAGCAAGAAGACCAGAGGTTGAAGAATCACTATGGCCGTTGGATGGACATCGTACGGTCACTGGAGCTAGGATCGTTCATATTGACTAAAGTTGACAAAGGCCCCCGTCCCAGTCAACTTAGTAGGCCCACAAGTCAGCCTCCCACCATGGTGGGTCCCAGCTAGCAGGGGGAGTATTCTTTTTTTGTGCGTAATAAGGAGGCACTTCCTTGTGTGCGAAGATATAGCTGGTGGGTCCGAGCTGTCAGCGGCGGTATTGTTTTTTTCGTGAAATACTGAGGCCCTTTCGGTGGGTCCCTGATGTCAGGTGGAGGAATCATTATTTTGCGCGTAATAAGGAGGCATTTCCTTGCGTGCGGCCGTGGACCCAGCTGTCGGCCTCTCCACGTACAGTCCACTACAGATGCATGTCGGTCGTTGACCACGTTGACCAGGCCGCGCCGAGAGCACCAGGGCGGTGGACGACGGCGAGGCCTAGGAAGGGAACGACGCGGAGGCAGGGAAGACTCGGTAGTTGTTTCCCACGCGGAGGGGAGTACGACTATACGAGGGTTTACTGGTTCATCTGCCGTCGCCGGAGAATAACAGCAGGTGTGGGTGAGTAGAGGGATGGCTAGGCCAGTGATGGCAGTACGGTGGGGCGGTGAGGCCTGCGCGGCAGCAGAGCCGGCCGCGGGGAGGAGGGAGCAGGCCTAGACGGGGCAGCCCAAAACCACGTCCAACACTTGCCAAAACTTCGTCCCTCGTTTTCTCTGTGTTTCGCACACTCGACATTGTGTGGGCATTTTGACTGTGCATCATATGAAGATGTGCTATGCATGAATGTGTATCAGCATGATGTTAACTTGCTGGTAGTTCCATTTTCGACCATGAATAAAACTTCCAACATGATGTTAACCCTATTTGAAAAGGCCGTGTTAATATAAATGCTCTGCCTCTGAAAGTTGCAGTTTCTTCTCTGAGAATCACATTGTCTGCACTTTTATACTCCTATGAAACTACATTTTTTAAGTGCTAAAAATAGATCTCTAGAATTCATAAAATACTTCATATGCTCAATACTGCAAATCTGAAATTCAAAAGACATTCATATCTGAAAGTACTCTCAAAATACACCACACAAAACACAATTCACAACCTGCAAATACTGACAACCCTAAGCTCCTCCTGACAATTCACAACCTGCCCGACTATTGGGCTGGGAGTGGGCAGCCCCCTCCTATTCCTCGGCGGCAAACAGCCGCCCTGTGAGACGATGTGAACGGCGGGGGAGACGATGGCAGGGAAGCGTCGTCGGGCCAACTGCTTTTCTCCTCTTGCAGTTGGGTTCGGTCGACGAAGACTCCACCGGCTCACTCTGGCAGGACACCCTCACAAACGGCACCCTGTAGATGCTCGATCCTTCAATCTCTGGTGGATGCTCCATCTGGGATCGATACTCCCACCACCGCTCCCTCATGATCGGATTCGGTGAATCTGTTTGCTCCATGGCCCAGAGCAGCAGCTCTATGTACTCCGGCGCGACTCCCTCCGAGAGCATCGCCGCCTTTTCGCTCTGTTGCAGATATTTGGCCATGGATGTCGCCGTCGCCGCTAGTTGGTCCTTGTTGTCAAACCAAGACTGTATCTCCAACATCCTAGCTAGCTTCACAGGGTCACCGTCTGCGATCCTCACGTATCGGTTGTACTCCTCCATCGATCTACTTCTCCACAGCACCTTCACTCGTCGGCGGTGGTTTTTGAATGGAAGAGGAGAGGAGCAGCACTGGTTTTGGATTAGAACGGGAGAGGAGCGACGCTGGTTTTGTACTGGAACAGGAGAGGAGGGGCGGTGGTTTTGAAATGGAAGAGGAGAGGAGCGGCACTGCATTTAGATTGGAACAGGAGAGGAGTGGCGGTGGTTTAAGAGGAGAAGAGCGGAAGAGCGGCGCTGGTCTTGTAAGTATTTTTTTGTTGTTTTGCGTATTTTGGGTCAAAGTTTGACCACGTACTGTATACTATTTAAAAGTCAAGGGCGGGGCTTTTCCTGCGCGGTAGGCGGGGCAGTTCCGCCTAGTCGGTTCGACAGAGACGCGAGAAGACGAGGGAGTAGGCTGCTGCAAACGTAGGGCTGTGTGATTTGACAGCGAGTTACTGCTGGACAGGTGGGGCCCCGCGATTTGACTTGCCATTATCATTTTAACTGCGGCGCTACGACCGGCGTGAGTCTCCCGATTCCTGACCACCTCCATACAGGTGCCTCTCCCAATGCTCCACCATGTAGTAGAGGCTGGCTCTTGCATGAGAGCCCACTTCTCCACTTTTTCCTTGCCTCTCTTTCCTCCACATATGCAAAAATGCCATGTAAAGCGCACTATTGTACATACTTTTACTTGCTCCTACAGGTGCTTAAGCTTGCCACATAGGCATAAAGTCTGATGTGGCAAGTTAATCAAGAAGAGAGAGACTAGTTTGGTGACCCAAGGAAGAAACGGTCCTAAGCGCGTGTACCTAGGTGAAAAGACAATTTTGAGTCTATAGCTAATTAAATGAAGCAAACTTAGCAACACCATTTCATTGGAAAGGTCACTCCTTGGCAAATGCAATAAATACTAGTACTCCCTGTGTCCCGTAATATAAGAACGTTTTCGGCACTACACTAGTGTCAAAAATGTTCTTATATTATGGGACGGAGGGAGTATGAAGAAAGAGATAGAGAGGAGTAAAAAAATTACACTTATAACCATACTTATAGCCAACCTTGTTGTAGTATGAGTGACTAAGTGACGACTATGTATGACATGCCAACATCAGATAGCCTAACGCACCGTGTTAAATCTCCAAGGGCGTGACCGCGAGCGACGCGACGGTCGTGGTAGGCGCGACCATGATACGGGCTGCTGGCAGCCCTTGGATCTGAGATCAAACGGTCGCATGCTAAGTTGCTGAAAATTTGCAGAATAACCCTCCAGGATAGGATATTCACCCATAGGTCTAGAATCACGCCATGCAACCTTTCGATCTCAGATCCAAGGGCTCTCGGAAGCCCGTATCATGGGAGAATGGAAAGCCACTACCCTTCCGTTCGCACGCTGGCAGTTCGCTCCTACTCGTCCCCGAACGTCCTTCAATACTACAACGGTTCGCTCCTAGTCCATTCACATTATGATAGTTCCACTAATCCTAATCCTCCTCCCGAATCCATGGCGTCCCAAATCTCCACGATCGGCGGTGAGTACAAGGTTAGAACCATCACCGGCGATGAGTTCGACGTCATCTACGCCCGTTCTTCCACGATGGTGAAAGGATGCCTTTCTCGCTTCAGACGAATGTTCGAAGACTCAGATGATGAGTGGGTTGCTGGGCTAGATGTTGAGTACACCACAGTCCTGGGACGAGAGAAGGATCTAAAGGACGAAGAGAGGAAGAAGCCCGCCGTGATCCAGGTTTGCGTGCATGACTTATGCTTGGTCTACCACATATGCCATGCCGACATTGAGTGCCAGGATTTTAAGGACTTCCTCGAGAGCAACCTAGTCAAATTCGTTACTGTAGACTTTGGTAACGACAAAGAAGTCCTGCGTCGAATAGGCCTCGTTGTAGGCAACACCTTCGACCTCCAGAAGAATCGGCTGGTGTCCTCTCATCAACCTTCAATGCTGACCCTGGCAGGAGCCATGATTCATCCTTCGTACGGTAAACTGGAGAAACCTCCATACACGTTTCATCGTCATGCATGGCAGCGGAATGTACTAGATATAGACCACATCCACTACGTTGCAATGGATGGCTACCTTTGCTTCAATATCTACAAGGGTTGGATGAAGAGCAACAGGCAAGTGTGCGGTTCAAGCAAAGAAGTATCGGCCAAGAGGAAGAGGGACAAGGACGAAGTCGAGGACGTGGACGAGGACTCCGAGTAAGGTGGCAGTGTCGTTGCTCATGGTGGTTCTAATGCAGTGTCTACCTGAATAGTTGCAAAGTTTAATTTCAGGTGTGCTTAATTTAATTTGAGGGGTGTGTTGTGCTGAGCCCCCAGCAGAACTATGTTATGTTTCTTCTCGTTACTTTAACTCTTCAGTATGTACATACTAGTATTTCTTACATTTCATCTTTTAGTCGGTATAGTACTACCACTCGTTTCTTCACATTATATACGTACAATATATATGGCCAACATCATATAGCCAGCAGTTTAGTTGTCAAAGAATTTCAGGGTGCTTAGTTTTGTCAAAGAATTCCAGGATTCTTAGAGGGTGCTTGGATCCAAGGGACTTATTTTAGTCTGACTAAAACTAGTCTCTTTAAGAGGCTAAAGTTCCAAGCACCCCTGACTTAAGAGGGGCTAAAACTAGTCTTGAGACTAAAAAATTTTAGTCAGGGGTACCCCTACTAAAATGTGGATTAGTCCTCTCTCTACTCATTTAACTCCTCTCCTTTAACACAGGCGAGTTCTGGATTGGAGGGTTTGGAG
The DNA here is from genome assembly GCF_002575655.3 of Aegilops tauschii subsp. strangulata. Taxonomy (NCBI): domain Eukaryota; kingdom Viridiplantae; phylum Streptophyta; class Magnoliopsida; order Poales; family Poaceae; genus Aegilops; species Aegilops tauschii. Next base: position 455,762,322 of record NC_053040.3, read on the forward strand.
GATAATAAATGCTCATTAACTTGATTTTAGCCTTTTTAGTATTTGGATCCAAGCATGGGTGACACTAGCATGTTTTAGTCCCACTACTTTTAGTCATGGGAGTAAAACGTATCCAAGCACCCTCTTAGTTTTATTTGAGGGGTGGGTTGTGCTGGACACCATTATTGTGACTAGCCTTTTTAATAGTACTATATGCATAATTTGGCGACGAGCGCTCTCTATATGTACCACCTTTTTTTTAATTTCAAGTTTTGCTCCATGGCGCAATCCATCGATACTACTGGTGTACAAAAGTATACATTTTTTAAAAGGCTAGAGGGCGGGGCAGTCTAGCTTGGTCGATTTCACGAGAGGCGAGGGCCTTTGTGATTTGACGGCTCATTATTGCTGGAAGGCGGGGCCTTGTGATTTGACTGCTCGTATAAATGCGCCGATGACCTGATCGAGGAGGAGCAAAGAACCGTGCGGTATACTCAAGTTTTCCACTGGAGTAGTACTGCGACGGAGGAGCACGAAACACGGCAGCCCAGTGCCATATGGCGATAAAAAAGATCTAATTTGCTAGTCATCTCATTGTTAGCTTTGTTCTATTCATTCCCTCAAAAAAAACGTTGTTCTATTCATGCCTCGCAGAGAACATGACACGTGCAGCGAAACACCCAAAGCAAAAGATGAAACACAGGAGCAAAAGAAGAAGGAAGATTATCACCCCAAATGATCTAATTCGCCGCAGAGTCGTAACTGCTTCTTCATCGCCTCCACGACCTCCATCTCCTTGCGCGTCTCCTCCGCCATCTTCTTCATTCTGTCCATGACGCGGGATTTCTCGATGCGAGCCTTCATCATCTGTTCCACGGCCGCATTACGTACCTTGACAGCAGCCGGGTGCTCGATGCGGAGCATCGCCAACTCCTCCTTCTGTTCCATGACGAGGGCCTGCAGCATCTTCACCGAGGAACTACTATTCTCATGCAGCTTCTTCCAGCCGGCGTTCTTCTCCTTCAACAGGTCGATCTCGTGGCAGAGCTTCGCCTTGTCCTCCTGAAGTCGCATAATTTCGCCGGTCGCCTTCTTCTCCGAGCCAATGCTCTTCTTCAGCAGCATCACCAAGCCGGCGGTCAACTCCCCCTGCTGATTGAGCTCAGCGGGCATGTCGTCGAGGCTCTCCTTCAGCAACTCCATCAAGCCTTGGATGAAATCCTTCTGCTTATTGAGCTGATCGGGCATGCCGTCGAGGGATAACGACTCCAGCTCTGCCGGCTCGGCATGTTCGCCTCCGCGGCTAGGGCGCTCCTAGGAGCCATCGCCTGCCCGTGAGAGATCTTTCGAGGTCTCTGTGTGGCAGCGAGCCCTCTTTTTTTCCGCGGCCTTGGTTTCCGCTCCCTTGTTACGAGTAGTTCTCGACCTAGAGCTCTGCTCACCGGCCATGGCAACAACGGACGAAGAAGAAGCACTTATGAGGAGGAAAGGTAGAGTAATTTTTGGTTCCCCTTTTTATAACCTAAGTACTAGCACTAGTACTAATACCTGCATAGTGGGAACACGTTCAGGTTTGGTACGTACTAGTAGGTGTGAGCAGGCTTTCGAATGTGATGGGAACAAGGTAAATATTAATTGATGGTTTTGGTTTCGAGGCCCGAAACGGCTCCCGATGAGTTTAGCGGAACATAAATTTCATGTACTACACTGCTCAAATGTGTAAATATTATGTTACTGTAAAAAATTGGCACAAAATACGAAGGAGACCAATGGAAGTACTACTAGCAACCCACGATTTAACTACTCGCATGCGCGCAGTGGAGTAATAATGTCTTTCTTCCGCCCTCATGTCCACTCAATTTGCATGCGCTGTATTAATTGACCATCAATGAAGTGAACGACTTTACACGCGTCAAATTATCACATGGGGTGGATCTTGGTACAAAATTGCATCCGCCCGTGTACCCGCGTGTGCGTGCGAGGGAATGAGTGCGTGCGTGGCGTGTGTGCACATCTTCGCTTTGTGCATGTACCGCCAGTATGGCTCAGGGAGGACGAGTACATTCTTCTGGAATCAGCAGCACGTCACTGTGATCAATCCACGCAAGGAGGTCACGACAACGCCTCCACATGTGCCATGTGGCTTCATGAACTGTAAGAGAGACACTGTGTACCGTGCCATTGGTATTCTAATTTACGTGTTTTGCACATACTTGAAGTACTAGTACGGTACACATGCATTGCACGCATCAGATTTTGCAACCAAATTATGAATAAATACCACACTATAGCATGTAAGCTCCGAGTCATATATGCCTGATGTAGCCCTTCGTTTAATTCTTATAGTTCATCTCATTCAAAATCAATTAGTTTTTATAAAAAAGCTAAGAACGGGGGAAGAGGAAAAACATGGGATTATAGTGGAATGTCATCTTGAATCCTACAGGATTGTACAAGTGTTTGATTGTGCATAGAAAAAACGCAGAATTCTTTTAAATAGGTTTGAGTGGATGGGATGTTTCCTATGAAATCTAGTGCAAATGAATCATATGGAAAAATTCCTATGGTTTACAATCCTATGAATCAAACAACCAAGATAGGAAAAATTCCTAATGATTAGAATCCTCCAAAATTCCTTTGAGAATCCTTTGAATCAAAGAAGCCCTTAATCTATTTTATGATTCATGGAATTGTGCGTTGTAAAGCATAAAGTAAAAACCAATAATGGCAATTCAACTAGAAAAAAAGTTTGGGCAGTTATGATACGGAAGATTCTAGAACAAAACAGAACCACTGTTGTTTTGAGGTTTGTGCATTATGCTTAAGTTCAACCATGGAGTCTGCTAGATTGTACATGTGGCAAAATCCGGTGGGGGGCTAGAAGATGGTGCGAGGGGCCGAGTGGTGGGAGACTATGAAGGAATGCACAAGTGTGAGATCGATATTTAGAGAGAAGGGGCGAACACGTGCGCTGTTGCGCGCAGTGGCGGAGCCATGAAAAATAAATGAGCTAGGGGGGCAAGCATTGCTAATCCTTTACGAGAAGGGCCAATTCATGAACTTAAACCATTTTTAGCAGCAATTGTCTAATGATCACATTCATATTAGCCTCGATATATTGTGATGTTAGGGGGGATGGGGGCAGGGCCCTTACTGCCCCCTGTCTTCGCCATTGTGCACGCGTCTGAGAGATGAAGCGGAAGGCATGGATGATGAGAGGGGGACGTTGGATATATAATTAATGTGGGTGTATTAGCTATATATGTTAATCCTATATAGAGAGGTATATATTGATCGATATGGACGTGGGAAAGAGGGTGAGACCTCATTGGATATATCGATTGATCGGTTTGTGTGGAAAACTATGAAAGACCTAGCTATATACACACATACATAGAGGAACATCGATCGTTGCGCATGCACGCGTGAGAAATAAAGAATGCACGATATGATGGAGAGGGGGATGTGTGTGGGTGTGTGCCTTCATGGGAGACCGACCTGAAGAAAAAGATTGTATGCGTGCGATGGATAATGCCGACTGGTAGTGTGTGTGCATGCATGCACGAGAGAAAGTTAGTGGTACAATTATAAAGAGAAGACTACTGTGTGGGTGTAAAAGAATAGGTGAGGTCATAATCAATGTAAAGTTGAATTCAAATATTTGAATAAGAGATCCTGATGTTTGAAACCCATGCATGCATGAATATAACGGAGATCTGCACGGTGTGGTTTGGAAACGAGCATGTTGTAATGTATACACATTGAACAAGGTCAGACTGATTTGAATTTGGGATACCGATGGCAAATATCATTTGGCCACGTCGCATCCGTGCATGGACACACTATTCTAATTGGAGATGATGGGCGGCTTTCGCATCACATATCTATTATCTATACCCCTATATATATATATATTATATTTTATATTTTTTTATATTGTGTGCGGGTAACTTTAACTTTGAAAGATGGTCGTTGGATGAGGCGAATCCGATGGTCCAAAGATGGCAAATTTGAGCACTACTGGCCGTTGGATATCATCTAGATTCCACCAGATTTCGCCACATGTATAATCTAGAAGACTCCATGGTTGAACTTAAGCATAATGTACAAACATCAAAACACAAGCACTTCTTATTTGTTCTAGAATCTTCCGTATCAGAACTGCCCAAATGTTTTTCTACATGATTTGCCATTATATGTTTTTACTTTATGTCTTACGACACACAATTCCATGAATCTTAAAATAGATTAGCTTTCTTATAAAAACTAGATGATTTTGAATGAAATGAACTATAAGAATTAAACGAACATCTACATCATGCATATATGACTCAAAGCTTGCATGCTATAATGTGGTATTTATTCATAATTTCGTTGCCAAATCTCATGCGTGCAATGCACGTGTACATTACTCTAGTCTAAATGGTGTTTGTGTGTGTGTTGTGCGTGTTGAGGTGCAAATTGTCTTTTTTTTGGTACATGTTAAGCTTGTTCTTCCAAAATTTCAAGTCGCGCCTTGTTATGCCGAAAATTCAAGCTAGCGTCTCTGTCTATCGTGTTGCGAAACTCCCGCCTCTTCAACCAGCGCCTTGTTAGCCTGAAATATTTAATATATATATATATTTGTCTCGTTGTGCTCCGACAACTCCCTCCATCTCAACCCGCGCCTTGCTATTCCGAAATTACAACGCGCGCGAAAACTCCCACCTCCTGTGAAATCCCGACACGCGAAATGCCCGTGGTACCCCTGAACCGAAAGAACCGCCTCAAATCGGTGGGGGTACTTTCGTAACTTACCCTACATTTCGGACAAGCGCGTCTCTAAGCCATGGTTCCCCACTGCCATCCCATCCGCCCACCCATTCGTACACCGAGGCCGCGAAAACCCGCAACGAAACCCCACACCCTGCTCCGCCCGCCACCCAGCCGGAGCCTCTTCCCTGACGACGTCGTCCACAGCAACACCTCGACGTCCCTCATCCACCGTACTGCATGAGGATCCGTCGTCGATCTCATCGTCCCACCGGTTCAGCCACCCCGTCCTCCACCTCCAAGGAGCTGCCCCAACATTACCCTTGTCTTTCGCGCCACCAACATTCTCACGGTGCTGCCAGCGCTCGGTCCCGAGCCGACACGGCGCGGCTCCATCCACGACAGCGTCGCCGGCCACCTCCTCCACGGCGTCGCTCCCTCGGTGGTGACGTCCACATCAGTAGGAGCTGCTGCTGCTTTAGCTCTCGCTCGCACTGATGCTCTGCTCTTGCTCTTGGTCCCCTGCCTGGTCTGCTCTTGCTATTGCTCTTGCTCGCGCTGCTGCTCTCGCTCTTGCTCTTGCTTGCGATGCTGCTCCGATTTAGCTACGCTTCAGTCGACTGAACCGACTTTTGGGTCAGTCGATTTTCAGGCGGTGGGCGGGGGCTCGCCGGGGTGAAGGAAGAACCAGCCGCAGCGGGGAGGGGGGCTCGCCGGAGAGGTACCCCACTATCTATCTTAGGGTTCAGGATGTGGGCAGTGGTCGCCGGCGGTGGCGGGGCGGTGGCGTGGGGATCGCCAGAGAAAAATCTCGGCCTGGGGGCCTAGAGGTATGGCCGGGGCGGCGGCGGACCGGCGGTGGGCAGTGTTTTCGGGGTGGGCGGGGCAGCGCACCGCTGGCCGCGGGCAGCGGGCGGCTGCTGTTTGGCCGGTGGTGGCTGGCGGCTCAGGGGGGTGGAGGTTGAAGATGAACCGCAGGCCCTTGATTTCGTATCCAACGACTGCAAAATTGACTGACCAGAGATGAAAAAGTCAGTCGACCGACGTGTAGCCTCACCTTGCTAGTGCGTTCAGTTTCAACAGCAAAATTCAGTTTCGACAGTTAAGTTCAGTTTCGACAGTTAAGTTCAGTTTCGACAGTTAAATTCAGTTTCGACAGTTAAGTTCAGAGATGAGCGGTTGATGTATTTTACATCTAGCACTTTGTGGTTATGTATTTTACGTCATGTATTGGAGATGCTATTAGAATTCCACTCAGGTTAACGTTGTTCGTTGTCTCTCTTGTCCTGCTTCAGCCTCGGCGTCGTACAACTCACCGGAGCTGCTCCAACGACGAAACCCTCCATCACAGCGGAGCAGTACCTCGGGCTCCATCTCCAGACGCCTAAGATCTTCTTCCCCTCCTCCGCATTCCTATCCTATTCCTGTCTATTTCCTATCCCTGCATTGTTAGAATCCTCAAATTCAAACAAGCCCTTACTCAATTACTTCTGTTACACATATGTGTCAAAGAAAACCTTGTGTGGTTTGTCCTGCTCCTGCGGCGTTGTGTTCCACCCCAGCTCAGCTGCTCCAACGACGGAAGGGTTCACCACAGCAGGGATCCGCTCTCCAGACTATCTATCGACGCCTCAGATCTTCTTCCCCGCCGCCGGCAGCCACGGCAACTGCATTACCATCATCAACTGAGCAGATGACCTTGAGGACTACACGGGTCCGCAAGAGAGGTCGCACTCTTCCGTGTCTGCTTACGTTATGCATCGCTTAATATGACATGCTACATTCGTCGTGTTCACCTATTAGACTCCGAGTCAGGTCCAAACTAATGCTGAAACTTGAGTTTTTAAATGGTTGTGGGGTACATATTGGGGCAGCAATCAGTACTATCTGTCTACTATCTGGTTAATCTCCGGTGTCTACTATGAGTTTCATGTTGGGTGCAAACAAACATTAAAGGATCCCTTATCTGTATTTTTTAACTAAAGCTATTATCTACCTACTATCATTGGTTTTGGGTCTATCCACAGTTTGCTACCATCAATCTGGATTTGTGCATGCACTCCTTACATAATCTCACTATGTTTTATTCCTATGCATGCCAGTTATTGTACACAATGGAACTGATCATGTAGAGCAAAAGGGACGAGCCTTGCGTGGCAATAAAATTTCATGCAGACGTCGTTCCATGGTGGGCGCAAAGGCAGCCCCCCTCCACCCATTTCGGATCGTAATCAAGAGGAAGATAACTGTTCTAAGGGGGATTCAGAAGGAGAATACCACTCCTATTTACCCCATGAGGTCTTCGCTCTAACTTGGCATGCTGATGTTGGTAATATCATGCATATGGTGCCTTGCATTGCTTACTGTATACATTAAAGATGTCATCTTCTTAGTTTAGACATGCTTTGTGTCAATGCCATATGTTTAGTTTCTTTATCGTATATGTGAATCGTGCAATGCCATCTTGTCTAGCCAGGCATCATATATTGTGAATTTTGCAATGCTACCCTGGTTAGCCTGTCATCTTATATGTGAATTATATCATGCCATCATTTTTTTATTACGTGTTAAATTTGTGAACAATTTTAGTACAATCAATTACTCTTCCTGTGCATCAGCCATTCGGCACGGTCATGGAAAAATCTGGAGTGGAAACAAGGTCTTCAGAGCAGACAATGCTATCTGATGAAGTGCATGTCTTGCTGGTTACCGATAGCTCCTCAGAGGAGGACTCAGAGACAGATGACCAGTCATATCCCCCCCGAGGTGCATGCCCTAACTTGGCAGGGTTATGTTGCTCATATCGTGCGTATGGTATCTTGCATTGCTATGTCATTTGCTTAGTTTAGACATGCTTTTTGTGAATGCCACCTGTTTAGTGTCTAATTACCATATATGTGAATTATGCAATGCCATCTTGTTGCAAGACATTATATATGTGAATTATGCAATGTTATCTTGTTGCAAGGCATTATGTATGTGAATTATGCAATGCCATGCTGTTTAGGCAAGCGTCATATATGTGAATTATATCATGCCGTCCTTTTTTGTATTTCTCATTGCTTTTGTCGACAATGTTTGTATATTCAACTGCTCTTCATGTGCATCAGCCATTTGAATTGGTGATGGAGAAATCTGGAGTGAAAACAAGGTCTTTAGAGCAGACAATGCTACCTGCTGAAGCAAATATCTTGCTGGTTACAGATAGCTCTTCAGAGGAGGATTCAAAGGCAGATGACCAGTCCTATTATCCCCCTGAGGTGTATGCTCAAACTTGGCAGGGTTATATTACTCATATAATGCATATGTTGTATTGCAATGCTTAGTTTTTACATCATATACACAATATTGAATGCCATCTCCTTAGTTGACACATCATATATGCGATTGCCCTCTGCTCACTTCCTTAGTATATAAATCATATATTTGAATTATGTCATGCCATGATGTTTACATAGACAGCATGTATCTGAATTATGGCATGCCAACCCATTTTCTAAAGACATAATATAGTTATATCATCTCAACCTGTTTACATAGTCATCATATTTTAAATTATGTCATTCTATCCGTCAATTATATCATGCCATCATGTTTCCATCGACGGCATGTTTGTGATTTATGGCATGCCAACCACTTTATTAGACACACGGTATAGTTATATCATGTCATCCTGTTTACATAGTCATCATATTTTGAAGTATGTCATTCTATCCTGTTTAGTTAGCCATCATACATGTGAAATTGTGTCATGCTATCCTGTTTAATTAGCCATCATATATGTGAAATTATGTCCTGCTATTCTGTTTGCTTAGACAACATAAATGTGAAATATTTCATGCCCTGTTTTCTTCCCTACTATCCATTGCACCTGTCTATCTTACAATGTCTGTACATTCAATTACTTTTCTTGTTTATCAGCCATTTCAATTGGAGGGAGTGATGGCAGTATCTGTGGGAGTAAAAACACGGTCTTCAGAAAAGATCATGCTACCTGTCGATGCAGATAGAACCACGGTTGTACTTGCCCAAGAACCAGCCCCACCACACATAACCCACACTCATGCAGATTGTACCCCTACCCAGTTGGACAGAGAACCAGCTACACCCCTTCTAACCCCAACCCCGGCAGATAGACACCCAATTCCCGTTGACATAGCACCGTCTCCACCACAGAGCACCCAAACACGAGCAGTTAGTAAGGCAACTGCAGTGCCCAAATCAAGAGGACCACCACTCCGAACCCAAAGTCAACGCTTAAAGCAGAAGAAGAATTGTTCTCAGGTCAGGTTCCGTAGCTATGGTTCATACTACTTTGCTCTTGCATCACTGTATTTACTGATACCAACTAATTTCAAATTTGAAGGATGCAACTGAAACTCCAATGGCGCAACAGGTATGTTTTAAACCTGTTTCTTCAACGTGTTTGGCTGTTTGCTATTGTAACTTGCTCTATGTTGATTTCAGTTTCAATTGAATAAATAGTTATGTTCTCATGCCATGCACATTACAAGTGTTGTTATTGTTGTGTAGTTTCCCACACTTATATTCTGTCTATGCTGCTTTGTCTTAAATAGATATGATTCGAACTGTATCTATCTTGATTTAGCAACATAAACTAGAATGATATAGACCATACAGTGACCATACTACATAGATATATGTTTGTTTCATGCTGTTATCCTGTCCACCTTACTACTGAACTGGTTTACCAAAATGAGTTTCATATACTACATTGTAAACCTGAGATGTGTTTGTTTGTTTCTCTTTTAGAACACGGATGAAATATTGGAGAAGAGTACCCTGTTATGCAATGGTAAAGGAAGTAATGCAGATAAGGTTCAAGATAGTGAGACATCCCTGTTGGTCTCCAAGAAAGCTGATAAAAACTATATTGAAGACACTGAGACAACCCCAAAGTCCTCTCTTGATGTAGTGTTCGAGTTACTGGCTACCACTGCTGGCACCAGCTCTTCGAACTCGTTGCCTGAATCAGTTCGGCTTCTTGAGTCTCAACTTCAAGTTGAAAGACATCGATCAGATGTTAGGAAGCCGAAAAACTGAGGAAGTCCCTGCAGAATTCAGATGCATACTTTCTGGTGCAACAACAAGCGCTGGAGGACTTAAGCGCCAAACAAAAGAAAGTTAATAAGCTTGCTAAGCATCTTTCCAGCATTATGGGTACCTAGGATATTGTTTCTTGAGATCTTCTGAAGTGGTTTCAGTTCTGGACTTGTTTTGCTGCGGCGTTTATATGTTGTTGTGTTCCCTATATTTGCACTGGTGGCGAACTTTGATGCCCAGTTGATGTAATATGTGTAATAGCCGTGATAGCCTAGTGTAAGTTGCTTGCTTATTTATTTCCTTGTTGCCTTGTTTATTTGTTTGCTTGTAGTCAGTGCAGTTCTTTTTCTGCGGTTTGCTAGTGGCTGCAATAACCTATTTTTTAAAACTAGGCCACAATAACCACGGGCTAATATTTACTGTAGTGACACTGGGCCTCCTACGGGCCATAGAAACAGTGGGCCTTCTACGGGCCGTAGAAACAGTGGGCCTTCTATGGGCCGTAGAAACAGTGGGCCTTCTACGGGCCGTAGAAACAATGGGCCTTCTACGGGCCGTATCATCAATGGGCCTTATACGGGCCGTATGATCGATTGGCCAAACATGGGCCAAACAGACCGCATTCTGGCCGTAAACGGGCTAGAGTTGGAATCGTCCGTTCATGGGCCGACCATAATGGGCCGTTGTTAATAGGCCGTATTTGATGACGCTATGAAAACGGCCCAACGTATTAACGGACCACATACGGGCCAACTGTAAGCACGGGCTGAATTTGGCCCACAAGCAGAAAATGACAGTAACGGGCCGTAAGTAAACGAATGCTGGAAAATAGCCCAACAATAAATGGGCTCTGAGAAGGCCGAAAGATAGCATGGGCTGGAAACGGCCCAACGGAATAACGGGCCATTAATGGGTATAAAGTGATACACTGTTCTTACGGGCCAGTTTCACCACGGGCCGTTAATGGGTGTAAAGTGATACACTATTCATTACGGGCCAGTTTCACCACGGGTCGTTAATAGGCCAAGAGTTACATAGGGCCTCATATGGGCCGAAGGACGTCATGGGCCATACATGGGCCAGAAGTGAAAACGGGCTGGAATCTTATTGGATGGCCCAGATGACGCTACTGGGCCTAATTCGAATAGGGCGTAACGGCCCTTGGGTTAGCGGGCTATAAATGGGCTATATGCGAACAGGCCGTTAACAGGCTTTCCATGGGCCGGCCCGCCTCCTTTTGACCAAGTCAAACGGGCCGGCCTTTTCACGGGAATGGGCCTCTGTTGGGCCGTGCCACGTGTCGACGTATCATAGGCGCCTTCTGTCCAATGAGTGGATGACATCTGTCCCAGCGATGAGCCGACACGTGTTTCCTCCAGCCAATGATGATTTTACACGTGGAAAATCCCCATTGGTCGGGGCTGTTAACGGGTTATCGGATCCAAAACCCGACCCGATAGCTTAACAGCGTTTCGTTACGGTGGATGCCACGTGTCGGTCACTCTTGACGAAAGCACTTCTTTGACGCGCGATTTATCGTCATGGAAGTGGACACTTCCGTGATGATAATTTTGGTAATGTCATGGAACACTTCTACGACAGCACAGGTATGACTATCTTGATTCTGTCATAAATTTGTCATGGATGTACATGCATGACAAAAAACGCGACCTACTGTGATAAACACGTATCATCACGGAAGTGTATTTTTTGTAGTGTAACCTAGGGTGACACAGAACTAGCTCCAATTCATCAATGTAATGTAGCCATGTATTCCGAATATAGTCATACGTGCTTATGGAAAAGAACTTGCATGATATCTTTTGTCCTACCCTCCCGTGGCAGCGGGGTCCTAGCGGAAACTAAGGGATATTAAGGCCTCCTTTTAATAGAGTACCAGACCAAAGCATTAGCACATAGTGAATACATGAACTCCTCAAACTACGGTCATCACCGGGAGTGGTCCCGATTATTGTCACTTCGGGGTTGCCGGATCATAACACATAATAGGTGACTATAGACTTGCAAGATAGGATCAAGAACTCTCATATATTGATGAAAACATAATAGGTTTAGATCTGAAATCATGGCACTCGGGCCCTAGTGACAAGCATTAAGCATAGCAAAGTCATAGCAACATCAATCTCTGAACATAGTGGATACTAGGGATCAAACCCTAACAAAACTAACTCGATTACATGATAAATCTCATCCAACCCATCACCTTCCAACAAGCCTACAATGGAATTACTCACGCACGGAGGTGAGCATCATGAAATTGGTGATGGAGGATGGTTGATGATGACGATGGCGACGGATTCCCCTCTCCGGAGCCCCGAACGGACTCCAGATCAGCCCTCCCGAGAGAGTTTAGGGCTTGGTGGCGGCTCCGTATCGTAAAACGCGATAAATCCTTCTCTCTAAATTTTTTCTCCACGAACGTGAATATATGGAGTTGGAGTTGAGGTCGGTGGAGCTCCAGGGGGGCCACGAGGTAGGGGGCGCGCCCAGGGGGCAGGCGCACCTCCCACCCTCGTGGAAAGGGTGTGGGCCCCTTGGTCTTGATTCTTTCGCCAGTATTTTATATATTTTCCAAAAATAATCTCCGTGAAGTTTCAGGTCATTCCGAGAACTTTTGTTTCTGCACATAAATAACACCATGACAATTCTGCTGAAAACAGCGTCAGTCCGGGTTAGTTCCATTCAAATCATGCAAGTTAGAGTCCAAAACAAGGGCAAAAGTGTTTGGAAAAGTAGATACGTCGGAGATGTATCAACTCCCCCCAAGAGTTGTAGAATATTGGCATGGAACAATCAAAAATTATAGATACGACGGAGACGTGTCACCCACCTCCTAGTTTCTTGTATAGTTGAGGTCGTGGTCCACCCCTTGTACATCATATATACGTGCGTTTGCACCTGAGGAATACAAGACGTGATTCCCACATCTTACAGCAACGACAGAGATGGAGACAAAATTTGGTAATGCTGAATTAGAGGATAAATGACTTTATTGCTTTGAGATTCGATGTGTCGTGTGTCAGCAAGGGAGGTGGTCTAGCGATCCTGGTTGTATGACCCGGTCGTTTAGGATTTTTTTCCTCCAACTGACAGTAATGAAGACATCTCTTTCTCAAGAATGACGTGTTGCATGCATGTATAGTGTGAACGTGGTTAGGTAACAATCCAACAATAATGATAAATGAACCCAAATGATAAGTGTTACATGTGTGACATGAAGCAATCTAGACTTGACATTTTTTAGAACTAAAGTTGTCATCTAAAAAGAAAAAATAAACAAAGCCAAAATAACGGAAACTTATCATCCAAAAAGAGAGTTGTCATGCTTGAAAACTAAAGTTGCCATCCTCGCGTCATTAAACTTGTCATAAAAACGGATTTGTCATGTGTTCGTGCCACATGTGTGACACTTATCAGAGTCCAATAAATGGAGAGCATGATGAGACGACTCTAGAATGAGAACTAGATAAAAAAATAACACTGCAAAACTTTGGTTATGATTTATCTTAAATATGATAACCTAAAGAAACTCAAAACGATTACCACGGAGCTCTTAGAACAGTGTATGGATGCACATATGCTGGTAGTATATGCTTGGACGCGGTACACATTGTTACATCGCATCAAATCACAGATAATGTGATAGAACTCCTATAAGCGTGTGTGATAATAGTACTTCTATTTAAACATGAGAGGAGAGATGGGAACATAATCCTGGAGTCCGCACCTACTAAGGCTTCCTTTGGTTCATACTTCGGCCTCCTTTGGTTTAGAGGAATCTCGTAGGAATTTCATAAAATAGGATTTTTATAGAAAAAAATTCTTTTAGAGACCTTTGGTTTGTAGGAATGGAATCCTATTTCTAGGAAGGAATTCTTCTTATCCTCCACATTTCATAGGAAGATAAACAATAGCCTAGACTCAATGGAAAAAATCCTATGATGTGAATCAAAGGGCATCTCATTCCCTATTCCTACTCATAGGATTTGAGATACATGTCATCTCACTTCCTATGACTTTTCTATTCTTACGATTTTCCTACCCTATGAACCAAAGGAGGCCTTCATAGGATAGGAATATTACAGGAATAGAAAAATTATAGAAAGTAAGATGACATGCATCTCAATTCCTATAGAGAAAGAGATGTCATTTGATGCATAGGATAAGAATTTTTCCATTGAGTCTTAGCTAATGTTTTTTCTCCTTCAAAATGTGAAGGATTGATTCCTATCCTACATAGAAATAGGAATCCATTCCTACAAACCAAAGTGCCTCAAAGGAAATTTTCCTTTGCAAATCCTATCCTATATAAATCCTATGAAATTCTTACAAACCAAAGTGCTTCAAAGGAAATTTTCCTTTGAAAATTCTATCCTATAGAAATCCTATGAAATTCCTACAAACCAAAGGAGGCCTAACAGGAAGCGGAAATCAGAGGCGGAGGAGAGACACTACCGCTAGCTTCGGGCACGTGTCACCGCGCTTGTTCGTGCACGGCAAGTTCCAGCTGCCGGAGGCCGACACAGGCGGCCTTCACAATGGGTTGTGAGAACGGCCTGCTCACAGTCACCGTCAAGAAGCAACCACCGTCAGAGTAGAAGGCCAAGCCCATCCAAGCTAAAGGTTTTTTTCCTTGAGCCGAAAAAAAGGTCTTCATTGCCGATCATCAAGCCTTTAGCCATGGATGCTTGCTAGGGAATACTTGGTGCCGCATCGGCTTCGTCATTGTATACTGTGCCGAACCTGTGGTAGCTTCGGGTGCTTGTTTATGGTCGCATGTTCTGCTTCTGATGCAGCCGGAGAGTAGGTGTGTGCTAGTTGTGGAATGGAACTATTGATCGTATTTGTAACACGCCGCACACAGAAGAAGTGGGAGAAACACAAAGCTCATGTAGCAGCAGAGAAGGTTTAGGCGGAGCAGAGTTTTACAGAGGAAGCAATCGCGAAAGGATGAAGAAGACGTACAGGTTACCATGAGACCCACCAGCCATCCGATTCACACTTTCTACACCCCTTAATCAATTGATATGAATAGCGACAGATGTTGCCAAGATGATGACTTCAGACGTATCGATGTATTACTTTGTAAGGTCTTTGTGAATAATTAATAAAGTAACGGCATGCATCTCCAAGATGCAGACGTCATGTGTTCACCAGCGAAGGTTGGGCCAAGCCCTGCTGATGCATGTGGCTGGGTCAGGTAACAGAACAGAACGGGGATTACCTGGCAATGGCGAACTGTTCCTCTTCCTCCTTATGTGTATCATTCTTCCTTCTCCGATCCACCATATTCAAGTAATTGGTGCTTAGACTCTGGTCTGTAAGTGGTGCTTGTATCCTAGTCTGTTACAGTATCGGTCTTTACCTCGTTATATTTTGGTTGGTTTATGCTGTGTGGGTGGAAAACTTAACCAAACAGGCGAATGGAAGCAGACATGCCTGGATTATGCCCAGTATGATAGATTGCAGTGCATTGTGCTCCAGCAACTTAAACAACATAATCCTTATCCCGTGAAAGTAATCTTGGTGCAAAACAAAATGTGCAATAGCGTATTCGATGACAATTGCGTTTCAGTATCGGTTCTTTTTGTTCAGTTCCCAACGATTATGAGATGGGCGATCCTATATGGAACAAGTAGTAGTATTACTCTGTTAGTAGTGAAAGAAAGGTCACCACAAAAGACCACTTGTAGGAGGAAGTTTTGGCTCCCACTGTCCCACGTGCACATGCACCTAGATGAAAAATAAATTCAAAGAAAATAGCAATAAAATTCATAAAAGATCTGAATTATTTTTGTGACTTGGTGAATGTTTTACCCGCGTGCAATGTTTCATTAAGAAAAAAGATTCGTAATGCTCTGGACAGAAAAAATGGTGCTCCAAAAACACTATCTTTACATTACCGAGCACTATTTTTTTCCCTAGACCTCTCTGTCATTCCATAAAGAAAATTTGCATGTTGGTAGAAAACAAAGCAAAATTTTAGAAGGAGCATTAATGTAAGATCGGGATTAGAATTACACGTTCACACTTGTAGAAGTTAGAATAGCAAACCTATCTAAACAATGTCTATTTTCTCACATCTGTTAAGATATTATGTATTGACTAACCTAACTATTTTTAGCATTTGAACTCTAACTTTAGTTTAAGTAGTGGGTCATGGCAACTAGCCAAAGAAGAGTTAGCACACTAAATTGACGCTATAGCGCATTAAATAGATTATCATGAAATCCCTACAAACACTATATCGCCCCTATAGCATGGAGATAAGGTGCATATGTAGAACTATTCACCCAATCAACAGCTAGCACTCTCTCTCTCTCTCTATCTATCTATCTATCTCTATCTCTCTCTCTGCCCCCAACTGCAAGACTATCAACTCATCTTTGTGTCTTTTCCTGCGTCCGACGAACTCCTCTCAGTGTCTTTTCTGAATTCCATCCTTTGGTCAGACAACTATTGACAAATGCAAAGGCTATATTAAATGTGGTCATCTAGAGAAATACAAAGCAATGCCATCTTAACCATCATCATCTAAAAACTGTATATGGATGTCCATGTGCTCCTGAAGGTAGGAATAAAAGGCATGTAAGCGGAATGGTCGTTGCATCACATCACAACAAAGTTAGTGTAGTGGTACTCCTATCCGAGGGTGAGAAAATAGTAATCCTATTTAAATTGGAGACAAAAGAAGGAACATGATCATTATTCACAAACAATCCATTATTCGCACCTTAGCCAAGCAAGGAGTAGAGACTAGAGACCAGTGGTTGCTAGCATACGTAATGCAGTTTACACTTAGTTGCCATTGCTTTTGCAATGCTTTCGAAATCCATAGACATCCTATAGGAGTTGGAAGCATCAGGATTTATGAGATTTGTCTCTCCTTGTTGTGGGGATGTTGGGGGTGGTGGCCCTGGATTAGTGGGTGGACCCTCTTGTTCGGAGATGATGGTGACGACGAGCGATGTTCAGTCCCGACTAGATTTTGGTAGCTTTCTTCCGACGAGTTCGAGGGCCCCTCGTACCACACCAAATCTTTGTGGACTCGGAGCTAACGATGAGGAGTGTTGGAGGTAACGATGACATAAGATGGATGATCGATTGTAGGGGCATGATCAATGTAGACTTATCTTCATTGGCAAAGCCAGAGTGGAAGGCTCAAGAAGAACTGATGACAACATCGACGACGTTTCTTCTCAGTGGCGTGTGTGGATATTGTGCGGGTAGTCGGGTTGGTCGGTGTCCTCATGTGTGGTCATGTTCCATGAGGATATTTGTGGGCATTTGTGAAAAACATTGTCCGGCTTTTTACAAACGGCAATGCTACACCTACGTAACCATCAAACATAAACTAATGTATTAGCTTAGGTGGCCTTTTTCGGTTGGAGAGAAATCAGGGGAGGGGGGCCCCACCCAATTGAAATCATGGTGGTGGAGAGATTAGTTAGGCAAGTTACGTAAGAGTACGTAGATTTTCTACATACGTGTAGCATTTTGGGTTAATTATCATTTTGCCCTCAGTGGTGTCCATGTGCTCAGTTTTGCCCTCAGATGCGAATTGTGCTCAGTTTTGCCCCTAGTCCGAGCGCACCGACTCGTTCCGTGAACTCTGCCGTCTCCATCAGGTCAACCTTTTGACTCGGCCCTTACAGGTGGGACCAGGCGGCAGGGACGGCCAATTTTATTCAGACCGTTGCACACGTGGCTTGTGGGACCCAGCAGAGAGCTATTGAGCAGAGAGCCGTTGCAGGTGTGCTATATAAGCGGGCGACAACGGCGGTGACCATGGCGACAAAGAGCACGGCGGTGACCATGGTGAGAGAGAGAGCACGGCGGTGGGAAGCTAGATGTGGAAGGCGTGGCGGTGGGAAGCTAGCTCTGGAGGGCGCGGCGGCGTTGAGATCCCCTTCGGCTCCGAGCTCCATGTCTTCCTCAAGCTCCCGCGCCACCTCGCGGATGCAGAGCCGGGCGCGTGTGGACATGCATGTCTTCGTCTGTCCGCGGTGCCGGGCGGGCGTTGATCGGAGGGTTTCTCACACACCAAGGAACTAGAATCGTCCGTTCTACGTGTGCAGTGAGAATGGGGTAAGAATAGGGGCAATTGCACCATTTTCGTGGTCGGGATCTTTGAGCAATGGGTTGATCTATTTGGTGTTCATGCAGGTGACATGCTTATTTCTTTGGGTCGATGCTCTGGCCAAGACTCTGATTAATGAACTGCAAGAAGAGCATGAAGAATGGTTGCGCATGCTGCCACGAACGGCAGTGGCCGCAGCACGAGCTCCGGAAGAAGAGATGGAGGGCGAAGCACGCACTGACAGAGAGCTAGCTGTTGAGCTTAGGATGTTGAAGACGAAGGTTAGGAAGCTTGAATATCAAGCACTACCAATACCCATTTGCAAATACTTATGGGCATTTGTAGGTATGGTAATCACACTGGTTGTAATATTGAAAATGTATGGAAAGGCATGAATTATGGAGGAATTTGTAATCTTGAAATTGTATGAGAAATTCACTGATACGTCTCCAATGAATCTATAATTTTTGAAGTATTCATGCTATTATATTATCCATCTTGGATGTTTTATGGGCTTTACTATGCACTTTTATATTACTTTTGGGACTAACCTATTGACCCAAAGCCCAGTGCCAGTTTCTGTTTTTTCCTTGTTTCAGTGTTTCGCAGAAAAGGAATATCAAACGGAGTCCAAACGGAATGAAACCTTCGGAAAAGTTATTTTTGGGAAGAAAGCAATACGGGAGACTTGGAGTGCACGTCAGGGGATCAACGAGGAGAGCACGAGGCAGGGGGCGCGCCCACCCCCCTGGGCGCGCCCTCCACCCTCGTGGGCCCCTCATGGCTCCCCTAGCGTATTTCTTCCTCCTATATATACCAATATACCCTAAAACCTTCGGGGAACAGAATAGATCTGGAGTTCCGCCGCCGTAAGCCTCTGTAGCCACCAAAAACCAATCGGGACTGTTCCGGCACCCTGCCGGAGGGGGGATCCCTCACCGGTGGCCATCTTCATCATCCCGACGCTCTCCATGATGAGGAGGGAGTAGTTCACCCTCGGGGCTGAGGGTATGTACCAGTAGCTATGTGTTTGATCTCTCTCTCTCTCGTGTTCTTGAGGTGGTACGATCTTGATGTATCATGAGATTTGCAATTATAGTTGGATCTTATGATGTTTCTCCCCCTCTACTCTCTTGTAATGGATTGAGTTTTCCCTTTGAAGTTATCTTATCGGATTGAGTCTTTAAGGATTTGAGAACACTTGATGTATGTCTTGCATGTGCTTATCTGTGGTGACAATGGGATATCACGTGATCTACTTGATGTATGTTTTGGTGATCAACTTGCGGGTTCAGTGACCTTTTGAACTTATGCATAGGGGTTGGCACACGTTTTCGTCTTGACTCTCAGGTAGAAACTTTGGGGCACTCTTTGAAGTTCTTTGTGTTGGTTGAATAGATGAATCTGAGATTGTGTGATGCATATCGTATAATCATACCAATGGATACTTGAGGTGACATTGGAGTATCTAGGTGACATTAGGGTTTTGGTTGATTTGTGTCTTAAGGTGTTATTCTAGTACGAACTCTATGATAGATCGAAAGGAAAGAATAGCTTCGTGTTATTTTACTATGGACTCTTGACTGGATAGATCAGAAAGGATAACTTTGAGGTGGTTTCGTACCCTACCATAATCTCTTCGTTTGTTCTCCGCTATTAGTGAGTTTGGAGTGACTCTTTGTTGCATGTTGAGGGATAGTTATATGATCCGATTATGTTATTATTGTTGAGAGAACTTGCACTAGTGAACGTATGAACCCTAGGCCTTGTTTCCTAGCATTGCAATACCGTTTACGCTCACTTTTATTACTTGTTACCATGCTGTTTTTATATTTTCAGATTACAAAAACCTATATCTACCATCCATATTGCACTTGTATCACCATCTCTTTGCCGAACTAGTGCACCTATACAATTTACCATTGTATTGGGTGTGTTGGGGACACAAGATACTCTTTGTTATTTGGTTGCAGGGTTGTTTGAGAGAGACCATGTTCATCCTACACCTCCCACGGACTGATAAACCTTAGGTCATCCACTTGAGGAAAATTTGCTACTGTCCTACAAACCTCTGCACTTGGAGGCCCAACAAGGTCTACAAGAAGAAGGTTGCATAGTAGACATCAAGCTCTTTTCTGGCGCCGTTGCCGGGGAGGTGAGTGCTTAAAGGTATATCTTTAGATCTTGCAATCGAATCTTTTAGTTTCTTGTTTTATCACTAGTTTATATTATAAAAGAAAACTACAAAAAAAATTGGAATTAAGGGTGCCTCATATACTTCATCTTTTTAATATCTTTCGTGAGTATGATGGAAAGGAAAATTGTGCCAAAGTACTAGAAGAAGAATTACATAGAATGCTTGGTATAAAATATGTGAATGATGAGCATGATTGCAATGTTTTTAGTATGAACTCATTGAATATCCATAGTACTAATGATGATTGCACTAGTCATGATGAAAATGTCTCCTATAAACATGTCAATTTTTGTGGAGTGCATTGGGTTTGCAAGTACACACCAAATAGGGAAGATAGATATTGCAAGAGGCATAAGTATTTAGAAACTAAATTGTTGCAAGAAAGGCTAGATGTTTGTGCTGAAAATTTAAATTTTCTTGGCCATACTTGTGAACTTTGCAATGAACGGGGTCATTTAACTATCCGATGCAAATTGTTTCATCATGTAATCGTGTCCAAAATTTGTGATGATTTGATTTCCCTTGCACATTATAATGAACTTAGTTTGCTTATGGGTTATGAAGAAATGAAACGTATAACTAAGCATCTTCCAGAATTTGCCCATTATAAACTTCTTGATTTTGATCTAGAAGAAATTTATATGTATTGTGCGGTGAATTGCATCGAAAATCCTTATATTGCCAATTACATAAAGAAAATAAAACAAATAGAAGATGAAGAGAGTACTAATGAAAGGGAAGAGACTTCCCAATATCCTCCTATTATTTCTTATGATGAATTAGGTAACGAGGAGGAGCCTTCTATTCAACCAATCTCATTAATAAGGAGCTCCAAAAAGAGGATTGAACCCACACATGATGTGGTGAAGAAGGAGAAAAGAAAAAGGAAGAGAGGTAAGATATCTCTCTCAAATAATGTTGCTCCTATTATTGTTGTGCCTCATGAAAATGAATCAAAAATAATTGTGGAAGATGATGCACTTGATGATAATCTCGTTATGCCTATTGCTTGTTGTGATGATTATGATTGGGAAGATAATGATACTTCTTATGATCTTGAAAATCTTTTTGGCACTTGCTTGGAAGAATATGATAATGGCTATACTATTGGTGCTATCCATACTATTAATGATGAGAGTGATTATGCTTATGATATGAAAAGGCCCAAGCTTGGGGATGCTATGTTTGATGAAGATGATGTTTTTGAGAATATATTTGCTGAAATTAATGTTTGTCCCAAGCTTGGGGATGCTACGTTTAATGAAGATGATATTTTTAGCCTCCCAAGTTTTGATATGCAAATTTATAATGATGATAGCATGCCTCCTACTTATGATGATTATATTGATGAAAGTGGGTTTGGAAGAGTGTCAACCTTAGGAAGTAATGATCCCACTATTTTGGAGGATGTTGAATCTTATAATATTTATGAAAGTGGATTTGGAGAGGTCATGACTTTATTTAGTGATGAGTCCACTATCTTGGAAGAGGTTTCAATCGATTATGATGAGAACAAAGTTCCTATTTATGATGATTATTGTGATGACATGTATGCTATAAAGAATAATGATAACCATGAAACTTGTCATCTTGATCTTAATTTTCAATCACATGATAGTTATTTTGTTGAGTTTGCTCCCACTACTATTGATGAGAATAAATTTTCTTACGTGGAGAGTAGGAAAATTTCTATGCAAGTAGATCATGAAAAGAATGCTTTAGGTGCTGGTTATATTGTTGAATTCATTCATGATGCTACTGAGAATTATTATGAGGGAGGAACATATGCTTGTAAGAATTGCAATAATATCAAGTTTCCTCTCTATGTGCTTAAAGTTTTGAAGTTATGCTTGTTTTGCCTTCCTATGCTAGTTAATTATTGTTCTCATAAGTTGTTTGCTCACAAAATCCCTATGCATAGGAAATGGGTTAGACTTAAATGTGCTAGTCATATTCTTCATGATGCTCTCTTTATGTTTCAATTCATATCTTTTATGTGAGAATCGTTGAAATCATCATGCCTAGCTAGGGGCGTTAAACGTTAGCGCTTGTTGGGAGGCAACCCAATTTTTATTTTTGTTCTTTATTTTTGGTTCTATTTAGTAATAAATTTTTGATCTAGCCTCTGGTTACATGTGGTTTCATGTTTTAATTAGTGTTTGTGAAAAGTAAGACCTATATGATCTTCTTGGATGATAATTATTTGATCTTGCTGAAAAAGACAGAAACTTTCTGCTCACGAAAACAATTGTTAAAAATCACCAGAACGTTATAAAATACTGATTCCAATTGCAGTATATCAATAAACAAATTATCTAGGACGTCCTATTTTGGTAGAATTTGTTCAGTTCCAGAAGTTTGCGTTAGTTACAGATTACTACAGACTGTTCTGTTTTTGACAGATTCTGTTTTCTATGTGTTGTTTGCTTATTTTGATGAATCTATGGCTAGTAAAATAGTTTATAAACCATAGAGAAGTTGGAATACAGTAGGTTTAACACCAATATAAATAAAGAATGAGTTCATTACAGTACCTTGAAGTGGTGTTTTGTTTTCTTTCGCTAACGGAGCTTACGAGTTTTCTGTTAAGTTTTGTGTTGTGAAGTTTTCAAGTTTTGGGTAAAGATTCGATGGACTACGGAATAAGGAGTGGCAAGAGCCTAAGCTTGGGGATTCCCAAGGCACCCCAAGGTAATATTCAAGGACAACCAAGAGCCTAAGCTTGGGGATGCTCCGGATGGCATCCCCTCTTTCGTCTTCGTTCATCGGTAACTTTACTTGGAGCTATATTTTTATTCACCACATGATATGTGTTTTGCTTGGAGCGTCATTTTATTTTCTTTAGCCTTGCTTGCTGTTTGAATAAATTATTTAACTACTCATTGATCTTCACTTATATCTTTTTGGAGTAGTTTGTCATTTACTCGTGTGCTTCACTTATATCCTATGAGTAAATGGTTGAATGATTTGCATGTCATAAATCTGAAATTATATATGTTTCATATGCCTTTCCCATGGGGAGTAATACCTTCACATATATTAAGTACAGGTGGTAAATTTATTAAAGGTTAGCAAACATTGTATTGGTCACTTGAACAATTCATGAAAGAATATTGAAGGAAGAGAGATTTCACATATAAATATATTATCTTGGACATCTTCTATGATTGTGAGCCCCATTAATTATTTTCAAACCTGAGCAAATTAGTTGAAGTTGACAAGGAAGACAACATAATGAGTTATGCTTGGGTATATTTGTATAGAAGTTATATTGTTATGGATCCTCTAACATGTGGTGCTTGCTATTTAGAATCCTTTGCTAGCCAAAATATCTGTACTAAGCGGGAATACTGCTTGTGCATCCAAAATCCTTGAACCAAGTTTCTTCCATGAGTGTCCACCATATCTACCTATATGCATTATTTACCTGCCGTTCCAAGTAAATTTGCATGTGCCAAACTCTAAACCTTCAAATAATAATCTGTTTTGTATGCCCGAATCGCTCATGTAGCGACTAGGGGCTAGCAGTATCTTCCATGCTAGGTGGGTTATTCTCACGATGAGTGGACTCCGCTCATCATTCACGAGAAAATGCTGGTAACTGGGATGCCTAGTCCCATGATCAAAAGATCGAAATCAAATCAAAAATAATTGCAAACAAAACTCCCCCAGGATAAATTCAAGCAACCTTTTCGTAAATCTAAACAACCTTTTCGTCTACGCTAGGGGGAATGTTTTTATGTGGTGCTAACGATTTAATAACTATCTTTGTAGCTCCAGAATGTTTCAAAAGGGGAGAGCTCCCCGTTCCTGGTTCTCCTGTAACTGGATTCCCCGGAACCACAAGAATCCTTAGAATGGGATTCCAACTCAACACCTTTTGTTTTGGGATTTTGTAGTTGGAGGCACCCGTTGTTTCGGGCAAGCCATGGATTGATGATTGTTGGTGGAGGGGGAGTAAAAATCTTTACCTTTCTGTTTGGGAACCGCATATAATGTATGTAGTATGGAAGATATTGGTAACTCTTGGTCGTTATGTTGACAATGAAAGCATACCTCTCAAAATTATTTTCATCTCTGTTTTTGCTTCGAGCTCTGGCACCTCTGCAAATCCCTGCTTCCCTCTGCGAAGGGCCTATCTTTTACTTTTATGCTAGAGTCAGTAGTATTCCTTCTCATTCCAACCTACTCTTTAGTTGGCAAGCATCATGTGGTGGAGAAAGATCTAAGCATATATGGCCATTCAAATATATTTGATCATGAATTATTATTGTTGACAATTATCTATATGATAAATAAGTTGGGAGGCGAAACATTAAGCCCCTATCTTTCTCTGTGTTCGATGGATGCTATTTGTTCTAAAAATATGCTTTGAGTGGTAGCAATCATGGAAGACTAAAAGATAGTTGAGTATGTGAAGTTTGCTGAATCAAAGCTCTGACATAGACTCTTCCTGAAAATAAGATGAATTGTAATTGTTTGATGACTAATAACACGGTTTGTTAGTTTTCAAGAAAGTTTATGATCTATACTTTAACATGTGAATAGCTTGTTACTTGACCATGAAAAGTTCTATGAGTTGAACTACTGCTATGACAAATAATGATGCTAGAAAAGGTGATTGAAATTATCATTGATCAAACTTATGCACCTGCTAGCATTCACACTTCATAAATTATTTCCTTTATCATTTACCTACTCGAGGACGAGCAGGAATTAAGCTTGGGGATGCTGATACGTCTCCAACGTATCTATAATTTTTGAAGTATTCATGCTATTATATTATCCATCTTGGATGTTTTATGGGCTTTACTATGCACTTTTATATTACTTTTGGGACTACCCTATTGACCCAGAGCCCAGTGCCAGTTTCTGTTTTTTCCCTTGTTTCAGTGTTTCGCATAAAAGGAATATCAAACGGAGTCCAAACGGAATGAAACCTTCGGAAAAGTTATTTTTGGAAAGAAAGCAATACGGGAGACTTGGAGTGCACGTTAGGGGATCAACGAGGAGAGCACGAGGCAGGGGGGCGCGCCCACCCCCCTGGTTGCGCCCTCCACCCTCGTGGGCCCCTCATGGCTCCCCTGACGTATTTCTTCCTCCTATATATACCAATATACCCTAAAACCTTCGGGAACAGAATAGATATTGAGTTCCGCCGCCGTAAACCTCTGTAGCCACCAAAACCCAATCGGGACCCTGTTCCGGCACCCTGCCAGAGGGGGGATCCCTCACCGGTGGCCATCTTCATCATCCCGGCGCTCTCCATGACGAGGAGGGAGTAGTTCACCCTCGGGGCTGAGGGTATGTACCAGTAGCTATGTGTTTGATCTCTCTCTCTCTCTCTCGTGTTCTTGAGGAGGTACGATCTTGATGTATCGCGAGCTTTGCTATTATAGTTGGATCTTATGATGTTTCTCCCCCTCTACTCTCTTGTAATGGATTGAGTTTTCCCTTTGAATTTATCTTATCAGATTGAGTCTTTAAGGATTTGAGAACACTTGATGTATGTCTTGCATGTGCTTATGTGTGTTGACAATGGGATATCACGTGATCTACTTGATGTATGTTTTGGTGATCAACTTGCGGGTTCAGTGACCTTGTGAACTTATGCATAGGGGTGGTACACGTTTTCGTCTTGAATCTCCGGTAGAAACTTTGGGGCACTCTTTGAAGTTCTTTGTGTTGGTTGAATAGATGAATCTGAGATTGTGTGATGCATATCGTATAATCATACCAATGGATACTTGAGGTGACATTGGAGTATCTAGGTGACATTAGGGTTTTGGTTGATTTGTGTCTTAAGGTGTTATTCTAGTACGAACTCTATGATAGATCGAAAGGAAAGAATAGCTTCGTGTTATTTTACTATGGACTCTTGACTGGATAGATCAGAAAGGATAACTTTGAGGTGGTTTCGTACCCTACCATAATCTCTTCGTTTGTTCTCCGCTATTAGTGAGTTTGGAGTGACTCTTTGTTGCATGTTGAGGGATAGTTATATGATCCGATTGTGATATTATTGTTGAGAGAACTTGCACTAGTGAAAGTATGAACCCTAAGCCTTGTTTCCTAGCATTGCAATACCGTTTACGCTCACTTTTATTACTTGTTACCTTGCTGTTTTTATATTTTCAGATTACAAAAACCTATATCTACCATCCATATTGCACTTGTATCACCATCTCTTCGCCGAACTAGTACACCTATACAATTTACCATTGTATTGGGTGTGTTGGGGACACAAGAGACTCTTTGTTATTTGGTTGCAGGGTTATTTGAGAGAGACCATCTTCATCCTACACCTCCCACGGATTGATAAACCTTAGGTCATCCACTTGAGGGAAATTTGCTACTGTCCTACAAACCCCTGCACTTGGAGGCCCAACAACGTCTACAAGAAGAAGGTTGCGTAGTAGATATCATTCACCTAGTTTAAATGTAGGTCAAAGTTGTTTAAATGTTGAAAAAAAAAGAGAAGAAGTGACCAACATTTAAATATGTTGAAAAAAGGGAGAAGAAATGAGGAATTCAGAAACTTTTGATCAATGAAATGCAGCTCTCTGCTCTGCCTTTCTGTCAAAAAAAAGGTTGCTCTTGGGCCAAATTCAGAGCGTAGAGCCAAGTGCAGGCTAGACTGATGGGCCAACTGCATCCAATTAGGCCCATTCGGGGGTTCTCTTGCGTGTTTTTCTGTTTTCTGTTCTGATTTAATTTAGGCAGTAAATCATAATGCTAAAACTTTTTGTGGAAGCTAATTGAATTATTCCAGAGCCAAACAATTAAGGTTAGAAATTTTTTGGAGCTGTTAAATATTTAATAGCAATTTAATTAATCCAATTCAAATACACCATGATTTTAATCAAAGACCAAAATGTCATGGGAAATGTGCCTCAGCTCTGGTAGAGGTTTACACCTGGTGCCAAAATAAATGAACATTTTTAAGGGCATTACATTGAGAAAAAAATTGTCTAAAAAATGAAGGGTGGAAAATGCACAAAAAATTGGTGCGGCTGGGGACTCGAACCCAGGACCGCGTGGGTTTGTGGTGTTTAGGGGTGCGCTTGTAACCGCTAGGACAGATGGCAAGATTATACATGGGTAGGGAAGGAAGTTATACATAGTGAGACCGTGAAATTTGTCAAAAAAATAGTGAGACCATGAATGTTTGCACATGCGTGAGAGTGGTTTTCTTTTGTTTTGCACTGAAATTTTGAAGGGTTGGAAGGTTGAAAACGTATGTTTGCACTGCCACATGATTTTGGATAGAGTGGTACTTGGTTTAGGATTTGAAGGGAATAAATTTGCATGTTAGTTCATGACTTATTTTTTTGAATGAAACAGAGGTCTTCTCACCCCCTCCGATTTTCATTAATGAAAACCACAAGTTCTCGAACTTCATGACTTGGTTTAGGGAAGAAATGATATGTTTGGGCACGGACATTTTTTAACACACATAATAAACCCTAATAACTTAGATAAGATGCAACACATCATACCCTTACAATAATAAGTTCACGGACACATCACGAAACATGACACAACACGACACGACATAGAAAAGCAACAAAATAAAAACAAAACATGACGAGCTTGACTCCGGGCTTGAACATCTTCATCTTGACCTCCTTCTTCCACCTTGGTCGCGCGCCCCTTCAACACCGTCTTCATCTTCACAACTCCTCCTCCTCGTCGTAGGGAAGGGAGTGCATCTGGCCTGGAGTGGGGAAGATAGTCTCGTAGTTGGTGTAGATGTTGTACACGGTGAAGAAGATGGCCTCGCAGCCGCACCAAAAGACTTGGCCGAGGAGCTCGCGCGCGTCAAACGGGTTGGTGAAGGTGACCGTGAGCAGTAGGAGGATGCCGCCGCGGTCATGAACCTCGTTGAGGGTGAACATCCTAGGCGAGCCCCGTGCGAGGTGGGCTTAGCCGGCTCTGAGGAAGGCACGGGTGAGTTCGACGGAACCCCTCCACCTTGAAATAGCCCACACACGGAGCTCCCTCTCCACGAGCATGCCCAGTGGGTAGCGCAGCTCTAGCGTGACAGGCGGACGGTTGAAGGTCGGCCTGTTGAACTGCATCTTCACTTGGTCTCGCTTGGGGAGGGCTCGGTCGCTTGGGTGTTTGAAGTTGGAGAGAATGGATCGGATCTGGCTTGTGGGTGGGAGAGGAAGAGAGGCACCCCATTTATAGGCCTGTGGGTGGGAGAGGAAGAGAGAAAGGATGAGAACGGTGCGTTTGTGAATCCGGACGCGTGTGTGTATCCGTAACGTTTTGCACTCTTTAATTTTTCACGAAAACGATACATGGGGCACGTGCGTGCATCTGAATAACTGCATAGCTCTTTGACCTGGCGGTGCATGTGGCTCGCTGCCTCGAACCACTGCCCTGAACCACCTAGCTCGCCTCGCTAGCCTAGCTCGCCTAGCGCGCCTCGCTCGCCTCGCTCGCATGCATGCACGTCTGCCTCCCGCGCATGCAAACCCACGTCGCTGCCTCCCATGCATGCAAGGCCTGGAAAGGCTGAGATGGGCTATTTACCGCGGTCTCAGGCCCAGACAACGAGACGGCCCAACGGTCCATCCAGCGCACCCGGTATTTGTTTAAAAAAACAATCTCCCAGCCAATCAGATTGCATCTCGCGGATCGCCCCCCTCCTCCCCGCAGATTCCTTCTAGAAGGGTTAGATCAACGGCCCTTGATCGCCGCTAGGGTTAGATGGACGGTCCTTGTTTAGTGCTAAGGTTAGCGGGGTTTGGGAGGGGTTTGGAGCAGTCAAAGCTATGTTTGGCTAGATTTCAAATGAGCATAATAAATTAAATAAAAATCAGAAAAATAAAAAACCTGCGCACATAGTCTTCTTATGTCATATACTAACGATTTAAGTTGATAAACAAGGTTCACATACATTTAAACGATAAGTTCATGTGTATTGTGTGATATCTCGAGTATCTCAAACTCTCTTGTATGAAGTGAAGAGAAGTGTTTTGGGGAAATGAACAAGAAAATTACAAAAAACTCACCACAGCTTCATTTTGGAGTGACTAAGAAGGATCCAGGCTTAGTTTTTCATTTTGATGTTTTACACTTGTTTAAATCTTGGTCAAAGTTAAGTTTGACCAGAATTCAAATGAGCAAAACAAATTAAAAAAATCAAAAAATGGAAAAACCAGCGCACATAGTCTGTATATATAGAATATATGTGTAGGAAAGTTATTTGGCTGATTTAGACAAGGTTGAAAAAAACCTTGCTTAGAAATGAGGCCGTTTACCCTACCTTTGGACCCCTCTTTTTAGCACATTTTTCATGAAAATTTCAAAAACCTCACCACAGCTTCATTTTGGATTGACTAAGAAGGATCCATGCTTAGTTTTTCATTTTGATGTTTTAGACTTGTTTAAATCTTGGTCAAAGTTAAGTTTGACCAGAATTCAAATGAGCAAAACAAAATTCAAAAAAATCAAAAAAGGGAAAAACCATGTGCTCATTCAAAGATCATCCAACAGATTTAAACATCATGTCAAACATAGTTCTAACATAGGTCCAACATCATCCAACAAAAATACAACATTATTCATAATGTTTCATAATTATTCATATATAGCGTTGGGGCTTCTGTCTGTTCCTTGAGCTTCTTGCCATCACTTTGCTCCTCGTGCACCTTGTGCTCATTGCTTCTTCTCTTCTCCTCTTGGTTGTCGGTACCTTGCGCGTCTTCTTCAAACCTATCATAGAGCTGTGCAAAACATAAAGGGTAATGAGATCATGTCAAGTGATAAATGTACAGTAGTATTTGACCCTTGCAAGATTTAAATACCTAGCAGAACTCGCAACAACAGAAGGTTGGTCACCATTTGGAGCCTCACTTGGATCATCATTTGGAGCCTCACTTGGATCACCATGATCACCATTTGGAGCCTCACTTAGATCACCATGATCACTATTTGGAGACTCGCTTGGATCACCATTTGCAGCCTCACTTGAATCATTATTTGGAGGATATTTTGGATCATCGTCAAAATCATGCGGCTGTTGACCATCATCATTTGGAACCTCGTCAAAATCCTCATCTGATGCAACCGACTGTTGACCATCATTTTCATCATCTGTTGAGGCAACCGGATGCTGACCAACATTTTCATCGAAGCCTTCATCGAAACTCTCTCCGAACGCTGGATCTACTGTGTTATCACAATACTTACCGAAATGACCAGACCCACCACACCTTGTGCACTTACGCTTCCTCGCTCCAAGTCTAGCTCCTTCGCTGCGAGGTCTGATTCAACTCTTCCTTGGTCTACCTGCTGCTCTCTTCAGAACTGGAGCGCAAAGCTTGAATCCAGGGTCCACCATGTCCCATTGTTGTTTTCCCTCCATAGAAGGCAAGGCATAAGCATATGTGGCTTTGAACCTTGCAACAGAGTAGTAATCATGCACATACTGCTGTATGTTCCCTGCTGGACCTGGGAGAGAAGTGATGAAAAACAAGGCATGAATGCATGGCAACCCAGTTATCTGCCATTGCCTACAACTGCAAGTTCTAGCTTCTAAATCCATTGGATATCTCCATTCCCTCTTCTCTTTATCCAAATATGATATCTCTGCTGTGGTACCCGAGCAAAGAGTCATGTTCATTTCCAAGCCTGTTGTTTTCTACTTCAATTCATTCATCACGACAGGGATGATAATGTTGGGGAACGTAGTAATTTCAAAAAAAATCCTACGCACACGCAAGATCATGGTGATGCATAGCAACGACAGGGGAGAGTGTTGTGCACGTACCCTCGTAGACCGAAAGCGGAAGCGTTAGCACAACGCGGTTGATGTAGTCGTACGTCTTCACGATCCGACCGATCAAGTACCGAACGCACGGCACCTTCGAGTTCAGCACACGTTCAGCCCGATGACGTCCCTCGAACTCCGATCCAGCCGAGTGTTGAGGGAGAGTTCCGTCAGCATGACGGCATGGTGACGATGATGATGTTCTACCGACGCAGGGCTTCGCCTAAGCACTGCTACAGTATTATCGAGGTGGACTATGGTGGAGGGGGGCACCGCACACAGCTAGAACATCAAACGATCAATTGTTGTGTCTTCAAGGGGTGCCCCCTCCCCGTATATAAAGGAGTGGAGGAGGGGGAGGGCCGGCCCTCTCTATGGCGCGCCCTAGGAGGAGTCCTACTCCCACCGGGAGTAGGATTCCCCCCTTCCAAGTAGTAGGAGTAGGAGTCAAGGGAAGGGGAGAGAGACGAGAAGGAAGGAGGGGGCGCAGCCCCTCCCCCTAGTCCAATTCGTACTAGGCCTTGGGGGCGCCCAGCCTTTCCTCTCTCTTTCCCCTAAAGCCCAATAAGGCCCATATACTCCCCGGCGAGTTCCCGTAACTCTCCGGTACTCCGAAAAATACCCGAATCACTCGGAACCTTTCCGATGTCCGAATATAGTCGTCCAATATATCGATCTTTACGTCTCCCCGGCGAGTTCCCGTAACCTCCCGGTACTCCGAAAAATCCCCGATCTTCTTCGGAACCATTCCGGTGTCCGTATATAACCTTCCAATATATGGAACTTTACCTCTCGACCATTTCGAGACTCCTCGTCATGTCCCCGATCTCATCCGGGACTCCGAACTACCTTCGATACATGAAAACACATAAACTCATAATATAACCGTCATTGAACTTTAAGCATGTGGACCCTACGGGTTCGAGAACAATGTAGACATGACCGAGACACGTCTCCGGTCAATAACCAATAGCGGAACATGGATGCTCATATTGGCTCCCACATATTCTACGAAGATCTTTATCGGTCAAAGCGCATAACAACATGCGTTGTTCCCTTTGTCATCGGTATGTTACTTGCCCGAGATTCGATCGTCGGTATCTCAATACCTAGTTCAATCTCGTTACCGGCAAGTCTCTTTACCCGTCCCGTAATACATCATCCCGCAACTAACTCATTAGTTACAATGCTTGCAAGGCTTATAGTGATGTGCATTACTAAGTGGGCCCAGAGATACCTCTCCGACAATCGGAGTGACAAATCCTAATCTCGAAATACGCCAACCCAACAAGTACCTTCGGAGACACCTGTAGAGCACCTTTATAATCACCCAGTTACGTTGTGACGTTTGGTAGCACACAAAGTGTTCCTTCGGTAAATGGGAGTTGCATAATCTCATAGTCATAGGAACATGTATAAGTCATGAAGAAAGCAATAGCAACATACTAAACGATTAAGTGCTAATCTAACGGAATGGGTCAAGTCACTACAAGAAATATGTCAACTTGTGACCCTCACTATTGGCCGCTGAAAGGTCATAGTTTTTCATTTGCGACCTTTTTGTGACCAAAAACAGAAGGTCAAAAGTTGGCAGTCGTAAACTGAAATTAGTGACCTTCTCTGTGATATGTAAAAGGTCGTTGATTCTTCGACCAAATTTTTGGTCACTAGCAACCTCCTCAGGCCATGTAGGCATCCAGCGTGGCAAGCTGATGTGGCACAAGAATCAGCCCGGTCCGATTCTGCGTTTTACATGGGACGAGCCCAACAATTCGGCCTTTTTAATGTATTTTTTCCTGTTGTTTTTTACTAGCTACATGGGCTTGGGCCATTGGTTCGGCCTTTTTTTGCTTTCTGAGGTGCATCCTTTTCACATTCTATATATTTTTTATTTTCGGGTTTTTTTGTTACATTCAATTTTCAGATTATTGTAGTCAACTGGATGCACATTGTCAGATTCTTCTAGGCACTAGGTCCAAAACATCAGGTTTTAATTTTTCACAACTTGTAACTCAATGATATACCAATCAGAGAACACATTTTAAATGTATTCAAATAACAGCCAAATCACCGATGTACCAATCAAGTTTATTACATTCCACCAATCACAATATAACCATATAATATTACACCAATCACAGTATAGCACTCTACAGATAAAACGCTCAACAAGTACACGCACGTCTCCAACACCTTAGCGCCTTCAACCTGCAAAACATCACATCCAACCACATATTAACGATCAAATCAATTCACCCCTTGACGGGAATAAAAAACTGTGCTCATGTATGAACGAAAATAAAATAAACAATCTTTGAGGCCATAGCATGTGCTACAAAAATCTTAACAAATGCATAGATATCCACACGGAGCACATCCTACATGCACCAAGCATCAGGCATATGTTCAAGAAGATAAGTAATTTGAGATGGAAACAAGTACAGCTAACAATCTAACATGTGTAGTAGCATCAGCAAAAAGAGAAAGACATGGAATAATTTACAAGAACAGCACCCTGGGAGTCCAATTACATGTACATGAGCTACTGCTGCTAGTGTATATAGAACCAATCAAGCTGCTGGTGTAGGAGCAGAGCATGAGTCCAACAGAGCAACATTGGAGCAAACAACAGATTAAGCACTGCTCCTAACCAACTTAGGAAATCCAGAGCAACCCCATACCACCAAAGCATCACAGGAGCACATATATAAAGCAAGTACACATGGGCAGCTACTGACAGACCCTAGAACTGCATGAATTTATCACCAGAGAGCTCAAGTAGGAGTTGATGCTTGGTTACAGCATCTAGCAGCAACTAGCAGAGCCCCACATCCAACCCAAATCATGGCCAAGGCCATGCAGGAGCTACATCAGAGAAGAAGGAACGGGGAGGAGCTCACCAGAGGAAGGTTGCAACCGTAGCAGAGGCTCAGCCACACCACGGCTATGGTGTGACCATCACCACATCAAGGAGAGGGTCTGGAAGCCGCCGAAGCACCACCGCAGCGACCAGGGCAAGCACCGGGCACAGTGGCGCCACCCCAGGGACATCACCGGCCTCGCCCTGTTTCAAGAAATGTTCAGAACAACTTTGTCAGACTCGATCAATTCTGAAGAAACCACTTTGTCGTCAGACACATACATACATACAGGATGCAAAAGAAGAAGAAACAGAGCAGGGACCTGGTCGATCATGAGATAGTGTTCATATCATTAGGAAGAAATAGGCCATTGTATAGCTCCAATAAACAGATCTGCTACTATGCACAACACGAGTACCCACTTGCACTTGGTATATTTCTGTATCTAGGACACCCAGCAATTACAACACTTGGGCTAGTCTAATGTATAGACTTGTTCACAATAGGAGCCAATGGAACTGAAACACAAGTAGCACATGAACAAACAACGAAAGAAATAGAAGGACGACCTTGTGTGGTGGCCGGGGTGGACGAGGGTGTCCTCCTGGTCAGCTCAGGCATCATCCTGCACCTAATCAAACAGAAAAATGTTGAAGCATGTCGAATAACTAAACGTACATGTATATA
The DNA here is from genome assembly GCF_002575655.3 of Aegilops tauschii subsp. strangulata. Lineage (NCBI taxonomy): Eukaryota > Viridiplantae > Streptophyta > Magnoliopsida > Poales > Poaceae > Aegilops > Aegilops tauschii. Next base: position 455,796,746 of record NC_053040.3, read on the forward strand.
AATAATACAGAAGCAACAGAAGCACATATATATCCTATTTCTTCCACAAAGTGTGTATATAGATAGGTCAGATTTTTGAATGCATTGTTGTTGTAAAAAACAAATATGTTGTTGAGGAATTTGACTAGATTTTAGATATGTTAAGCAGAGGCAAGAGTTTTCCCTCAATCAATCAACCTGCTGCAATAGTACTAACTATACTAGTCAGGGACGAATTGGACAAGAGAAAGCATAGTGGTATCAAACTGAAACATGATTCAGTCGCAAAACAACCACCAACCTTACTTAGTACATGAGCATCAAGCACACACACATCATACAGGTGCAAATATGATATGAGCTTGGTATAAGGGCCACAACAGAAACTAGGCTACAACATAGCATTGATAGAAAAAACCTCACAGTAAAGTCGAGAGGGATCAACCTTGTGTGGGGAGACAATTTACTCCTCCTCATGCATGTCGACCAAAGAGGGCTCCTGCTCCATCCAAACAGAACAAAGAAATAAAGATGGGTCACAGAAAGAGCTAGCAACTATTTTTACAGAACAAACTGCAGCTGTAATGCAGCTGTAATATTCAGATATAAGCAGCTTCACATGTAAACCTATATTTCAGTTCATAGCCTTTTGGGATAATTGTTGGTGGGTTTTGGTCAAGGAAACTTTGGACTTGGAGATGAAGTACCCGAACATAGTTTTTCTTCTCAACCATCAAGCTGCGAAGCAGTCTAATTTTACGAGCGCTGAAGGAGAGAGCATCCAAAACAGTCGCATCGTCGTTGGCTCGTATGAGCCTGAACTTTTCCTGGAAGCATGACACAGGACAAAATCATCTTCCGTGAATGACAAATGTGACTGGCGTCAGCTGATATCACAGGAGACCTACACTTTATGATGTTCTAGATGGACAATTGCATAAAAAATGTCTATACCACTATACCAGACTCGAAGACTGACCCTCACTCAAAGCCTTAAGTAGTCAACAATTGATTATATATCTGAAGAAATGAAATGAGGCTCGTGCTTCAGACAAAGACCTGAATATTGCACCGAAATTCAGCTGGCACTAGTGCGACATCACAACAGTACTGGTTTTGCTCCTCTGTTTTAGACTAAATTTTCAGTTAGCAGGCGCATCTGAATTCGTGGACACCTGCCTAACGGGCTGGGCTAGCATGGACACCAGTATGCAGTTACGGCTTTGCTAGTCACCTCGAGCAGACAGAGCATGCTCGCCAGCGCAGCGTGTACCGAGCTAGGACATTGCAAGGTGGCAAGGAAACAGGAGCAGGGAGCTCGGCAAGGCGAGCAAAGGGAAGTAGTAGGACATGAACCAACCTGCGAGGGGTGGGGCGTGAGGCCGGTGCGGAGGCGGGTCTGCTCCAGCGCGGTGCGGACGAAGCTCCATCAGCCGATCCTTGAGGACGTCCCAGTCCACGGCCCGGCCCCGGCGCGAGGCGGCGACCCCGAGCACGATGTAGCACCAGCGGCCGTTGGTGCTCATGTCGCCCTTGTGGACGTTGAGGCCGAAGAGGACGACGAGGCGGCAGAGGTCGCAGCCCAGGCCGGTCTTGTCCGAGCAGCTGACGGTGACCACCGTCGGGTCCCCCGCTGCGTCCCCGTGCATGATCTGGACCACCTCATCGCTCGGGCTCGGGCGCGCGCCGGATCTCGCCGGACAGGGGTCTTCGATTCCTGCCTGAGGTCGCCAGGATCGGGCACCGGAGGTGGAGGCGGCAAGGAAGGAGTGGAGCGCTAGGGGATTGGGGATCGGGGAGAGAAACCCTAGAGGCGGCGGAGGACGAAGAAAAGCTGGGAGCGGGAGGGAGGTTTGGGTGCAGCGTGAGGGAAGGAGGGTGCCGCCGCCGGCGATGGGAAGAGAGATAGGGAAGCGGCAGAAGGAAGGGAGGAGAGGCGGCCGATCAGGATCGGGGAGAGAGAGAGGGGGAGGCGGCAGCGATCTGGATCGGGGAGGGAGAGAGGGAGGGTTGGTGGGAGAGGGCCGAGACGTGAGAGGTGAGCGAGAGACGCTGGATCGAGGGACTGAGGGAGAGTGTGGACGGCTCAGATCGACTACAGGGGGTGATCCGTGGGCTGCTTCCTGATTGGTTCAAAACATGAGGTATTTATTTAAATTATCTCTTAGTGCTAAAAACAGGGGGTTCTGTGAAGCAACTAGCAAAATTATTTTGCAAATGGCATCACTAAAATTTTCACTTAGTTTAGACCACATTTTATGGATGATCCCCAATTTGTATGCATCTCCGATCCTTCTAGCTATTTTTGTTCATTTAAACAAATATCCGCTGATTCAATAGGAAGCGGGTCAAATTTAATCTGCAGTTGCCTCATAGTTTGCTATTTATTTTTCCCAAAAATCATTTTTAGGTACAAAATTATTTATTTAATCAGAGAAACATGAAAAGGTTTCCAAGATTCAACAACTAGCTATGAACGGTCAAGCCCGCTGTTTTGACCGCATTTTAAAACGAGCATAAAAAATAAAAAAATAAAAAAATGAAAAAATTGGAAAACCTTCGCATTGTGTCATCATATGTGACCAAGTTTTCAGGAAAAATAATAAACTGGCAATACGAGAATTATTTTAAAAAAGTGTTCTCCGAAATGAGCTATCATGCGTGAAGATTCATGGCTTGCAAGCCAAATGATCAATCTTATGGCCACATTCATGGCATATTTGTTCAAATGATCACATATTGTGCATAAGGGTGCATCTTGGAATTCCAAACAATGTTGCCTAAGGGAGTTCTCATTTTCTTTGCACGGAAAATTCATTTTCCATTTTTCGAGTGCCCGAAAAGAGGTTTTTTTGTGAAGGACCTACCAAATAGTTGTTGTAAACTTGTACCAAATCAATTTTCTAAAATACTAGGCCATGTTTAATGCACAATTGGCCAAATGGTTGGGTGTCAAAAGTTTTGATCAATCTCTCGCGAAAAACGCAAATTTCTGCCGTTTCAGCAGGAAGCGGGTCAAATTTGAACTACGGCTGCCTCATAATTTGCTATTTATTTTTTCAAAAAATCATTTCTAGGTACAAAAGTATCTATTTAATCAGAGAAACACCAAAAAATTACAAGATTCAACCACTAGCTAGGAACGCTTATTCCCGTGGTTTAAACCGCATTTTGAAACGGGCATAAAAAATTCAAAAAAAATCAAAAAATTGGGAAACCTCAGCATTGTGTCATTATATGTGACTAAGTTACCATAAAATAATAAACTTGTAATATGACAAACCTTTTAAAAAATGTTCTCAGAAATGAGCTATCATGTTTGAAGATTCATGGCTTTCAAGCCAAATGATCAATCTTATGGCCAGATTCATGGCATAGTTTGTTCAAATGATCTCATATTGTGCACAAGGGTGCATCTTGGAATGGAAAACAATGTTGCCTAAGGGAGTTTTCATTTTCTTTGGACGAAAAATTCATTTTCCATTTTTTGAATGCCCAAAATGAGTTTTTTTGTGAAGGATCTACCATATATTTGTTGCAACATTGGACCACATCAATTTTCTAAAACATTAGGCCATATTTAATGCACAATTGAAAAAATGTTTGGGTGTCAAAAGTTTTTATCTACCTCTCGTGAAAAAGACAAATTTTCGCCGATTTAGCAGGAAATGGGTCAAATTTGAACTGTAGCTGCCTTATAGTTTGCTATTTATTTTTACCAAAAATCATTTTTAGGTACAAAAGTATCTATTTAATCAGAGAAACACCAAAATCTTTCCAAGATTCACCAACTAGCTAGCAACGGTCATGCCCGCCGTTTTGACCGCATTTTGAAACAGGCATGAAAAATTCAAAAAAATCAAAAAATTGGAAAACCTTCGCATTGTGTCATTATATGTGGCCAAGTTAACACGAAAATAATAAACTTGTAATACGGCAAATATTAAAAAAAATGTTCTCAGAAACGAGCTAGCAGGTGTGGAGATCAACGGCTTTCCAGGCAAATGATCAATCTTATCGCCAAATTCATGGAATAGTTTGTTCAGATGATCTCATATTGTGCACAAAGATGCATATTGGAATGGCAAACAATGTTGCCTGAGAAAGTTTTCATTTTCTTTGGACGAAAAAATCATTTTTCATTTTTCGAGCGTCCAAAATGTGTTTTTTTGTGAAGAACCTATCAAATAATTGTTACAAAATTGGACCAAATCAAATTTCTAAAATACTAGGCCATATTTAATGCGCAATTGACCAAAATGTTGCGTGTAAAAAGTTTATGATCCACCTCTCGTGAAAAAGATAAATTTCCGCATATTCATTTTCCATTTTTTGAGTTCCCAAAATGAGTTTTTTTGTGAAGAACCTAACAAATATTTGTTGTAAAAGAATTTCTCCATTTTTCAAGAATATTATACCACAGTTTATGAACAAATTTGTGTACACTAGAAACATTTTTTATAGATATTAAACTGTTTTTAGTTACATTATTAACATTTTTAATAAATATTTTGATGTCTAATATTTTGAACACATGTCTACATTTTTAAGACACATTGTACATATTGTTTATATATGTTTAATTTTTTTAAATACATGATTAATATATTTTCATGTATTCCCAATAAAAAATATCTTTTCATACATAGGTTGTGATGTCTATATTTGTTTTTACACATTATACATTTTTGTATACATATAAAACATTGTTGATATTGGTTAGAAAAATTTAAATACATGATTAACATTTTTAGAAAATCTTGTTTTGTTATCTACTTTTCCATATATACATTGTAAAAAATTTATACATACTGATGATTATTTTTGCATACACATGAAACTTTTTTTATACATATCTAATATTATTTATGATTACCATTTTTTGAAATACGTATTAACATTAACATTTTTTATGCATATCCCCTTTTTTATGCATGAAAATTTTCAAATGCACACATATAGTTTTTTAAACACGTGATTACATTTTTTGAAATACGTATTAACATTAACATTTTTTTGAATTACATGTTTTGTTTTGTAATTGCTAAACCATATAGCAAGATCACGAAGGAGTTCATTATTTTCCCATTCTAATGAAAAACTTGTTATTTTCCCATTTTCGTTGGGCCGAATATATGTTCTTTTTGAGTAATATGAGGGCACCCCACATTTCTTCCTGGATGGGCCGAGGCCTACATGGCACACAATTGTTTTTTAAAAGAAGGTGGCCTCGTTCCACCGAGGCCCAAGCCCACCTTGAGCGACACCTTAAGTACCCATGCATCCACGTTCACAACCTCATGACCATTTATATTGGTCGTAATCAGGTAGAAATAAGGTCGTTGACCACTCTTGTCTGCTTTATGACCATTTGGTGTAAGGCAATTTCAGGGTTTGAGCCCTTCCAAGCGAAATGGCCGTGGATTTACGACCAATTCAGCCGGGGTCACTGAGAGAAGGTCACTAGTTGACATATTTCTTGTAGTGAGCCAATCACATCATTCTCCTAATGATGTGATCCCGTTAATCAAATGACAACTCATGTCTATGGTTAGGAAACATAACCATCTTTAATTAACGAGCTAGTCAAGTAGAGGCATACTAGTGACACTCTGTTTGTCTATGTATTCACACATGTATTATGTTTCCGGTTAATACAATTCTAGCATGAATAATAAACATTTATCATGATATAAGGAAATAAATAATAACTTTATTATTGCCTCTAGGGCTTATTTCCTTCAGTCTCCCACTTGCACTAGAGTCAATAATCTAGTTCACATCACCATGTGATTTAATACCAATAGTTCACATCACCATGTGATTAACACCCATAGTTCACATCGTCATGTGACCAACACCCAAAGGGTTTACTAGAGTCAATAATCTAGTTCACATCTCTATGTGATTAACACCCAAAGAGTACTAAGGTGTGATCATGTTTTGCTTGTGAGAGAAGTTTAGTCAACGGGTCTGCCACATTCAGATCCGTATGTATTTTGCAAATTTCTATGTCAACAATGCTCTTCATGGAGCTACTCTAGCTCATTGCTCCCACTTTCAATATGTATCCAGATTGAGACTTAGAGTCATCCGGATCAGTTTCAAAATTTGCATCGACGTAACCCTTTATGACGAACCTTTTTGTCACCTCCATAATCGAGAAACATATCCTTATTCCACTAAGGATAATTTTGACCGCTGTCCAGTGATCTACTCCTAGATCACTATTGTACTCCCTTGCCAAAATCAGTGTAGGGTATACAATAGATCTGGTACACAGCATGGCATACTTTATAGAACCTATGGCTGAGGCATAGGGAATGACTTTCATTCTCTTTCTATCTTCTGCCGTGGTCGAGCTTTGAGTCTTACTCAATTTCACACCTTGTAACACAGGAAAGAACTCTTTCTTTGACTGTTCCATTTTGAACTACTTCAAAATCTTGTCAAGGTATGTACTCATTGAAAAACTTATCAAGCGTCTTGATCTATCTCTATAGATCTTGATGCTCAATATGTAAGCAGCTTTACCGAGGTCTTTCTTTGAAAAACTCCTTTCAAACACTCCTTTATGCTTTGCAAAATAATTCTACATTATTTCCGATCAACAATATGTCATTCACATATACTTATCAGAAATGTTCTAGTGCTCCCACTCACTTTCTTGCAAATACAGGCTTCACCGCAAGTCTATATAAAACTATATCCTTTGATCAACTTATCAAAGCGTATATTCCAACTCTGAGATGCTTGCACCAGTCCATAGATGGATCGCTGCAGCTTGCATATTTTGTTAGCACCATTAGGATTGACAAAACCTTCTGGTTGCATCATATACAACTCTTCTTTAATAAATCCATTAAGGAATGCAGTTTTGTTTATCCATTTGCCAGATTTCATAAAATGTGGCAATTGCTAACATGATTCGGACAGACTTAAGCATAGATACGAGTGAGAAACTCTCATCGTAGTCAACACCTTGAACTTGTCGAAAACCTTTTTCGACAATTCTAGCTTTGTAGATAGTAACACTACTATCAGCGTCCGTCTTCCTCTTGAAGATCCATTTAATCTCAATGGCTCGCCGATCATTGGGCAAGTCAATCAAAGTCCATACTTTGTTCTCATACATGGATCTCATCTCAGATTTCATGGCCTCAAGCCATTTTGCGGAATCTGGGCTCATCATCGCTTCCTCATAGTTCGTAGGTTCGTCATGGTCAAGTAACATGACCTCCAGAACAGGATTACTGTACCACTCTGGTGTGGATCTCACTCTGGTTTACCTACGAGGTTCGGCAGTAACTTGATCTGAAGTTACATGATCATCATCATTAGCTTCCTCACTAATTGGTGTAGGAGTCACAGGAACAAATTTCTGTGATGAACTACTTTCCAATAAAGGAGCAGGTACAGTTACCTGATCAAGTTCTACTTTCCTCCCACTCACTTCTTTCAACAGAAATTCCTTCTCTAGAAAGGATCCATTCTCAACAATGAATATCTTGCCTTCGGATCTGTGATAGAAGGTGTACCCAATTGTCTCCTTTGGGTATCCTATGAAGACACATTTCTCCGATTTGGGTTTGAGCTTATCAGGATGAAACTTTTTCTTATAAGCATCGCAACCCCAAACTTTAAGAAACGACAACTTTGGTTACTTGCCAAACCACAGTTCATACGGTGTCGTCTCAAACGGATTTAGATGGTGCCCTTTTTTTTACGTGAATGCAGCTGTCTCTAATGCATAACCCCAAAACTATAGTGGTAAATCGGTAAGAAACATCATAGATTGCACTATATCCAATAAAGTACGGTTATGACGTTCGGACACACCATTATGTTGTGGTGTTCCAGGTGGCACGAATTTGTGAAACTATTCCACATTGTTTTAATTGAAGACCAAACTCATAACTCAAATATTTGTCTCCGCGATCAGATCGTAGAAACCTTATTTTCTTGTCACGATGATTTTCCACTTCACTCTGAAATTCTCCGAACTTTTCAAATGTTTCAGACTTATGTTTCATCAAGTAGATATACCCATATCTGCTCAAATCATCTGTGAAGGTCAGAAAATAACGATACCTGCCGCGAGCCTCAACACTCATCGGATCGCATACATCAGTATGTATTATTTCCAATAAGTCAGTTACTCGCTCCATTGTTCCGGAGAACGGAGTCTTAGTCATCTTGCCCATAAGGCATGGTTCGCAAGCATCAAATGATTCATAATCAAGTGATTCCAAAATCCCATCAGCATGGAGTTTCTTCATGCGCTTTACACCAATATGACCTAAACGGTAGTGCCACAAATAAGTTTCACTATCATTATTAACTTTGCATCTTTGGGCTTCAATATTATGAATATGTGTATCACTACGATCGAGATCCAATGAACCATTTTCATTGGGTGTATGACCATAGAAGGTTTTATTCATGTAAACAGAACAACAATTATTCTCTAACTTACATGAATAACCGTATTGCAATAAACATGATCCAATCATATTCATGCTCAACACAAACACTAAATATCATTTATTTTAGGTTCAACACTAATCCCGAAAGTATAGGGAGTGTGCGATGATGATCATATCAATCTTGGAACCATTTCCAATACACATCGTCACTTCACCCTTAACTAGTCTCTGTTCATTTTGCAACTCCCGTTTCGAGTTACTATCCTTAGCAGTTGAACTAGTATCAAATACTGAGTGGTTGCTATAAACACTAGTAAAGTACACATCAATAACATGTATATCAAATATACCTATGTTCACTTTGCCATCCTTCTTATCCGCCAATTACTTGGGGTAGTTCCGCTTCCAGTGACCAGTCCCTTTGCAGTAGAAACACTCAGTTTCAGGCTTAGGTCTATACTTGGGCTTTTTCACTTGAGCAGCAACTTGCCTGCCGTTCTTCTTGAAGTTCCCCTTTCTTTGTCCCTTTACTTGAAACTAGTGGTTTTTGTTTACCATCAACACTTGATGCTTTTATTGATTTCTACCTTCGTCGATTTCAGCATCACGAAGAGCTTGGGAATTGTTTCCGTTATCCCTTGCATATTATAGTTCATCACGAAGTTCTACTAACTTGGTGATGGTGACTAGAGAATTCTGTCAATCACTATTTTATCTCGAAGATTAACTCCCACTTGATTCAAGCGATTGTAGTACCCAGACAATCTAAGCACATGCTCACTGCTTGATCTATTCTCCTCCATCTTTTAGCTATAGAACTTGTTGGAGACTTCATATCTCTCAACTCGGGTATTTGCTTGAAATATTAACTTCAAATCCTGGAACATCTCATATGGTCCATGACGTTCAAAACGTCTTTGAAGTCCTGATTCTAAGCCGTTTAAGCATGGTGCACTAAACTATCAAGTAGTCATCATATTGAGCTAGCCAAACGTTCATAACATCTGTATCTACTCCTGCAATAGGTTTGTCACCTAGCGGTGCATCAAGGACATAATACTTCTGTGCAGCAATGAGGATAAACCTCAGATCACGGATCCAATCTGCATCATTGCTACTAACATCTTTCAACTTAGTTTTCTCTAGGAACATATCAAAAATAAAACAGGGGAGCTAAACGCGAGCTATTGATCTACAACATAGATATGCTAATACTACTAGGACTAAGTTCATGATAAATTTAAGTTCAATTAATCATATTACTTAAGAACTCCCACTTAGATAGACATCCCTCTAATCCTTTAAGTGATCACGTGATCCATATCAACTAAACCATGTCCGATCATCACGTGAGATGGAGTAGTTTCAATGGTGAACATCACTATGTTGATTATATCTACTATATGATTTACGCTCGACCTTTCGGTCTCAGTGTTCCGAGGCCATATCTGTTCTATGCTAGGCTCGTCAAGTTTAAGTATTCCGCGTGTGCAACTGTTTTACACCAGTTGTATTTGAACGTAGAGCCTATCACACCCGATCATCACGTGGTGTCTCAGCACGAAGAACTTTCGCAATGGTGCATACTCAGGGAGAACACTTGTACCTTGATAATTAGTGAGAGATCATCTTATAAAGCTACCGTCGAACTAAGCAAAATAAGATGTATAAAAGATAAACATCACATGCAATCAAAATATGTGACATGATATGGCCATCATCATCTTGTGCCTTTGATCTCCATCTTCAAAGCATCGTCATGATTTCCATCGTCACCGGCATGACACCATGATCTCCATCATCTTGATCTATATCAATGTGTCGTCACATGGTCGCCTCGCCAACTATTTCTCTTGCAACTATTGCTATCGCATAGCGATAAAGTAAAGCAATTATTTGGCGCTTGCATCTTATGCAATAAAGAGACAACCATAAGGCTTCTGCTAGTTGCCGATAACTACAACAAAACATGATCATCTTATACAACAACTTATATCTCATCACGTCTTGACCATATCACATCACAACATGCCCTGCAAAAACAAGTTAGACGTCCTCTACTTTGTTGTTGCAAGTGCTTACGTGGCTGCTACGGGCTGAGCAAGAACCGTTCTTACCTACGCATCAAAACCACAACGATAGTTCGTCAAGTTAGTGTTGTTTTAACCTTCACAAGGACCGGGCGTAGCCACACTCGGTTCAACTAACGTTGGAGAAACTGACACCCGCTAATCACCTGTGTGCAAAGCATGGCGGTAAAACCAGTCTCGTGTAAGCGTACGCGTAATGTCGGTCCGGGCCGCTTCATCCAACAATACCGCCGAACCAAGTATGACATGCTGGTAAGCAGTATGACTTGTATCGCCCACAAGTCACTTGTGTTCTACTCGTGCATATAACATCAACGCATAAAACCTGGCTGGGATGCCACTGTTGGGGAACGTAGTAATTTCAAAAAAATTCCTACGCACACGAAAGATCATGGTGATGCATAGCAACAGAGGGGAGAGTGTTGTCCACGTACCCTCGTAGACCGAAAGCGGAAGCGTTAGCACAACGCGGTTGATGTAGTCGTACGTCTTCACGATCCGACCGATCAAGTACCGAACGCATGGCACCTCCGAGTTCAGCACAGTTCAGCCTGATGATGTCCCTCGAACTCCGATCCAGCCGAGTGTTGAGGGAGAGTTTCGTCAGCACGACGGCGTGGTGACGATGATGATGTTCTACCGACGCAGGGCTTCACCTAAGCACCGCTACAGTATTATCGAGGTGGACTATGGTGGAGGGGGGCACCGCACACAGCTAAAAGATCAAACGATCAATTGTTGTGTCTCCAAGGGGTGCCCCCCTCCCCGTATATAAAGGAGTGGAGGAGGGGGAGGGCCGACCCTCTCTATGGCGCGCCCTAGGAGGAGTCCTACTCCCACCGGGAGTAGGATTCCCCCCCTTCCAAGTAGTAGGAGTAGGAATCAAGGAAAGGGGAGAGAGAAGAGAAGGAAGGAGGGGGCGCAGCCCCTCCCCCTAGTCCAATTCGGACTAGGCCTTGGGGGGGGGGGCGCCCAGCCTTTCCTCTCTCTTTCCCCTAAAGCCCAATAAGGCCCATATACTCCCCGGCGAATTCCCGTAACTCTCCGGTACTCCGAAAAATACCCGAATCAATCGGAACCTTTCCGATGTCCGAATATAGTCGTCCAATATATCGATCTTTACGTCTCGACCATTTCGAGACTCCTCGTCATGTCCCCGATCTCATCCGGGACTCCGAACTACCTTCGGTACATCAAAACACATAAACTCATAGTATAACCGTCATCGAACTTTAAGCGTGCTGACCCTACGGGTTCGAGAATAATGTAGACATGACTGAGACACGTCTCCGGTCAATAACCAATAGCGGAACCTGGATGCTCATATTGGCTCCCACATATTCTACGAAGATCTTTATAGGTCAAACCGCATAACAACATACGTTGTTCCCTTTGTCATCGGTATGTTACTTGCCTGAGATTCGATCGTCGGTATCTCAATACCTAGTTCAATCTCGTTACCGGCAAGTCTCGTTACTCGTTCCATAATACATCATCCCGCAACTAACTCATTAGTTACAATGCTTGCAAGGCTTATAGTGATGTGCATTACTAAGTGGGCCCAGAGATACCTCTTCGACAATCGGAGTGACAAATCCTAATCTCGAATACGCCAACCCAACAAGTATCTTCGGAGACACCTGTAGAGCACCTTTATAATCACCCAGTTACGTTGTGACGTTTGGTAGCACACAAAGTGTTCCTCCGGTAAACAGGAGTTGCATAATCTCATAGTCATAGGAACATGTATAAGTCATGAAGAAAGCAATAGCAACATACTAAACGATTAAGTGCTAAGCTAACGGAATGGGTCAAGTCAATCACATCATTCTCCTAATGATGTGATCACGTTAATCAAATACACATGTCTATGGTTAGGAAACATAACCATCTTTAATTAACGAGCTAGTCAAGTAGAGGCATACTAGTGACACTCTGTTTGTCTATGTATTCACACATGTATTATGTTTCTGGTTAATACAATTCTAGCATGAATAATAAATATTTATCATGATATAAGGAAATAAATAATAACTTTATTATTGCCTCTAGGGCATATTTCCTTCGGATAATGTTGCCCATGAATTTTGCCTCGGCTATTCCTGCACGATAATGAAATTTCTGCATGTATTCTATCCTTATCCGCTCAAGCAAATCCACCACATAATGACCCTTTAGTTTCCGGATCGTTGAGTTGAAAGACTCTGCTAGATTATTGTGCACATAGTCAACTTTGCTCACTTCACTGAATTGGCTTCTGGCCCATAACTTGGAGTGGTGTGTTTCCAAGTATTCTTTCACTTTGGGATTCATGTATAACTGTCTCAAGTGGTAGTTGTGCTTCTTCACACTGCAAGTCAAAGATGCTGGCCATAAATTGTCGGTATACACCTTTCCTTTGAATTTCTTCATGAAATTTGCAGCAAGGTGACGCATGCATTCCCTATGCTCTACTCCAGGGAACACATTGTCCACGGTCACTTCTAAACCTTTGCAGGCATCTATATGAATGACCAACCCATTGGGATGTGCAATAGCCCGGCGCAGATTATGCCAAAATCAAGTCCAGATCTCCTCAAACTCTGTCTCCAGCACACCGTAGGCAACTGGAAATACAAAACTGTGTGCATTAACTGCATAAGCTGCTACTAACTATCCTTTAAACCTCCCTGTGAGAAAAGTGGCATCAATAGCCAAATAAGGCCTGCAGCCTGCCAAAAAACCCTGGCTACAAGCCTCAAAGCAGACAAACACCCTCCTAAAGCATTCCTTGGTCTTTGTCACTCCCCTGAATGTGTACTCCATAGTGTGGTGATCAATATCTACAATACTACCTGGGCTTGTCCTCTCCACTTCACCTTTGAATGAATACAACAATTGAAAACTTTCCTGCCAGTTACCATAAATAGAATCCATAGCATGTTGTTTACCATTGAACAACCTCATGTATGGTAAATCTATCTTGAACTTATCTTTGATGTTCTTCTGCAATTCCTTTGGACCCACTTGCTGGTTTTCTTTCACCCACTTCTTTACTTCTTCTGCCACCCATCTTGACTTGGCTCTACTGATTGTATCCTTCCTAAGGGTTGATTCCTGGCATGTGTGCTTAAATGGGTTCACTTTGACTGAACATTAGTGCTATTTCGCATTTTAGATGCGAGCAGCCTCCATGGACAACCCCAGTTGGACAGTGCACTTTGTAACGTACTTGATCGCTCTTGTCAACTTTGAAAGTACGTTCTACCTTGATGCAGTATGTCACAAGTGCATTTCTACACTCATTCATGGATGCAAAAACTGTACCTTCTTCCATATGAGGGCTCAAAGGGTCCCATTCAACAGTTGCAAGATCTTCGTCCTCACCCACCGTGTCATCATCCACACGAACTGCATTGTGAGGCTCATCTTGGTTTTCAGCCCGAGGTGCCCGTCATAAATTCCGAATAACATCAGAATATAGCTTCTCTTCATCAACCCGAGAATTGTAGTCATCAGGCTCCACTTCAAGGGGGACCCTACTGCTGTTGCCCACACTTGTCGAGCCACCACGTCGCCGTGCACCAATTGAACTGTTCTGGCTAGAGATGCCATTACAACGACTTGGTTCTCCCCGAGATGTTGCACCCGTCATCCTAGGTCCAAATGCCTGCTCAAGCACATCAACTTGCAGCCTCACATGAAAATTATCTTTCTCTTTATGCCTAACAAACATGGTAGCTAGCTCTTCATCATTACTAACTGTCACCCATTTCTTTTCCCCATCATAGTATTTGTATACCACTTCATCAAGCAAACCCCAAGGATAATGGCTACAAATTACCTCCCTAAATTGTCTGAAACTCCAATTACTAGCCATTGGCAACCGATAATCGAAACCTCCTTGGTATTTCTTCTTATCCTTTGCATCGAACATGTACCGGTCCCTTTTAATGTACACCAAGAAAGCAAACCGCAACTCCATCCTAACCGGCGAAAAACAGAGACGCAATCAGCACACTAATTGGGCAAACCTACTCGAATCGAGTGTTCAAATGCACGACTAAGCTCAATCTAAACAGGAGGCGAGACTTACCCCTCGGGAACCCAGTCATGGACGCGGCGGATCTCCGGCCCGATGCCTGCCTCGCCAAATACTCCGGGGTCGCCGCTGCTCGCCATTTCGCCCTAGGGTTCTTCCTCCTAGTTCAAGCAGCTCCAGTAGCCCCCCACCTTTGAGAGCTCCGGCCGGGCGCACGGAACGAGGCCGGGCGCACGGAACGAGGCCGCGCCGCGGGTCGAGCAGGTGGCGGGCGCCCCACCCGTGGCGTCGCGGGAAGGTGGCGGGCGTCGCAGGTAGCCGTGGAGCGTAGGCGCAGGACGGTAGCGGCGGAGCAGTCCGTGCAGCTGGTGGCGGGGCAGGTGCTGGCCGAGGCGCAGGACAGCCGGCCGGCGGATGGGCATAGTGAGCTAGAATCCTACGAATGATTTGGGGATTTAGTTGCACGGGCCTACATGTCTGCTCCGGACCCACGTCCACGCGGTCCCACGTGTAAGCTCCGGACCCACAACCACTAACGCCGACGGACGGAATGGACTCAAATATGGCCGTTTGGCCTCGTATAGTAGCTGTGCATGGACTAGGGGCAAAACTGAGCACAATTCGTATCTGAGGGCAAAACTGAGCACATGGACACCACTGAGGGCAAAACGATAATTAACCCTAGCATTTTTGTTTTACAAATTAGCACCTCCGAGATACCGAGATGACACAACATGTTGAGATTAACGAAGTCACAACAAACGCCTCATAGTCGACGGGAAACGTATCTTCCCACTAAACAAACATCGTCAGAATTTCTAAAATAAATATAGAAAAATGCTGCATCAGTTTCATGCCTGGTACTTGAACCTTGGTCAGGGGATTCCACCGCAAGGAATCTGACCATCTAAGCTACGATCAGTTTGCCACCTTGGCATTAATTAACCGTGTAACTGTACGCATTTGAAGAAAATATCAACATATGTTTTGAGATTTAAGTATCCTACGAGGCAATGTAATATGCCGGCCACGTTCGTTTCCTGCAGCTGCACCAACAATGTTCAAGCACCCATGTACTCAACAACCGTAAAATTTCTCAAAAATCAAATTGCTATGTTTACTTAGTGTATTGCAATAATTCCCACTCAAATGAACACAGTTATTTGTGATATAAAAAATGCAATATCACCTAACTGGCTTGTGTGGGTCTACGGAGAAAACAATGTGTATTCAATTGAAATATCAAATCCCCTCAAAATAGTAATACAAATTTGAAAGATCAAATCTGACGGTCTCCATGGCTCTGCCATCAACCATCCATCACGGTATGGATTCATCTACGGGACCATCATGGAGAGTTGGAGACCCACGGTGACTGGTCTCCTGCTCGACCGTCCCCGGCTTCTCCAAGTATGATATACGCTATTCAGCTCCTTTTCTCGCATTTCTTGGACGGAACTCAAGTCCACGGTGGCGCGATAAACTAACATTGTTTGCATGTGTTCTGTTAATATGTGACTCCGTACAATGACGATGTGCTGATGATGAAGAGCGCCAACGCTGGCGCCGCCGGGAAGCGGAATGGTGAGGACGAGGAGAGGGACTGCCGCTACTGGCTGCAGCACCGCGCGTCCCTGTGGTCGTTAGTGCGCAAGTTTCGGCTGCCGGGGTGCCGCGCCGCGGGCTGCACTGCTTGAAGGGCGTGCTCATCGTCGCCGTCAAGAAGCTGCCTCTGATGGAAAAGAAAACCAAATTTGTACAGGTGGCCATCGACTAAGCCTTCAGCCACACGATTGTTGCTAGGAAAAACATTTGCTATCGGCGTCATCAGTGTAGTGGTAGATCAGTGTGGTGAGTCTTGTAGCTTTGGGTGTTCTTTTATGGTCGCATGTTGTGTTCATGGTTGTCTGTTGTGAATGTGAATGCATCTTTGAAAGGGAATTATGGATCACAAAGTGTTATTGACTTCATATCTACCTGTATCTTCCCGCTGAATCAAACAAGTGAATGGAAGCATGCGTTCCTGGACCGTGTTCGTGCCGAGTATATTACAACCATGCATTTCGCTCGAGTTTCTCCAACAATGTTTGCCTTATTAGGATTCAGACACGAAACACCATGTGATCTTAGTGAAAAACTGTCCAAATGGCACAATCCATCATCTATGTGTCTCCTTCTGCCTTAGTCCTCTATGAGTTCCACCATTCCGCCAGGCAGTGGTGGTGTTAGGAATCCAATCATGTGTGGTCAAATGAACATTTTATAGTCATGTGTATACATTCATAAGATTTCTTGCATTCCTTTTTCTTGTTGTATGATGCTTTTGCAAAAAGCCGTGTAGGACTACATGGCTCATGTGTGGCTTCGCCACTACCGCCAGGCAACCAAAGTCGAATGCAAAGACTATCTTAAGTGTGATGGTCTGAAGAAATTGAAAACAATAAGGACATCTTCAATGTAATGACCTAAGAAATTTAAAATGATTATCAAGGCACTCCCAAGGCAGTATGTATGTCCATGTGCTTCTTACGGCAGATTTAAAATGCACAGAAGTAGCTTGGTTATTACATCACATCACATCCAAGTAAATGTGATAGTACTCATTTTTATGGCCGAGAGAACAGTTCTCCTATTTAAATGTGACTAGATGAAGCATGGTCATTATTCACAAAAGGGTCATTCTCCATGCCTAAGCCGAGCAAGGAGTAGAGTTCAGTGGTTGCTACCATAGGCAATGTATACATGTTCTAAACATAGTTGGAACCACTTTTGTAATGTCATAGACATCCTAGGAATTGGAAGCATCATGATTTACTATAGTATCGATGGGTTTGTACACGACATAACATCACTATGATGGCAAGCTAAAGATAGAGTCATGGTCAAGTGGGTGTTAGTGATCGAACTATCATAAATGAGAGAGGGGCAACACACATCATAAATCAGTAAATATCCAAATTGATAGACATGGAAAAATACCCGGGATATTTACTGATTATCCTAACTATTTATTATACAAGAGCTGAGCCCCTCACGTCACCCGCGGTGTGGGGCGCAGCGGGCGAAAAACCTGATCAGAGGGTCGACCGAATCAGTGGCCGTGCTTGGACCATGTGTAGTATATTACCTTGTGCATTGTGTTCCAGCATCTTCAAGAGCAAACACCCTATCAGGATTTGTACTTGAAATGCCACAGAATGTTACTGAAAAGGAAAATGTGCAATAGCGTATTTCATGATAGTTGCATTTCGATATTGGTCTGTGTTGTTCAACAAAATCCAAATTAGAGTAACAAGTGTACAATATCCTACGTTTTCTAGATCAAACAACAATCAATTATGAAATGGGTGATCCCATACAGAACTAGTATTACTCTGTACCAGTACCGACAAAAATATCACTTTGTTGTGAGGGAAAAAAAGGGATCACTTGTATAGAAGTTCAGATTATCAGCTTTTATAAACAATGTTGTTTTCCCCTTCTATTTCTACTCTGCTTAACATAACTATTTATTGCCCTTAAACCTGATCAATATATATGCCCCTTTCTGTTTTTTCTACCTCTGTCCTGGATGGATTCCATTTGGTCTCGGAACTAATGATAAATATAATAGCTATCTTAGATGTGATATTGTGATCATCTAGAGAAATTAAAGGCAAGGTTAATCTAAATAAACTTGAAACAATTATCAGGGAAATCTTAGAACAGTAGATGCCCATGTGCCCCTTACCGCAGGATTAAAATGCATAGAAATGGAATGGTTGTTGCATCACATCACATCAAAGTTAATGTTAATGTAGTACTCCTATTTAAGGATGAGAAAAAAATCTACCACTATTTAATGCGATAAGAGACATGGAACATGATCATTATTCACAAAGAAGCCATTCATCGCATGTGATCTGAATGAGTAGAGCTCAGTGGTGCTTGTTGGCATACATAATGTTAATGTAGGACTTGGAAGCAACAGGATTTAAGACTGCATCGTCTCAGGGATGTACATGAAGCAGGATCACCATGTTGGTCAACTAGAGATGGAATCTTCGTCGCGTGTGTGTTGGCCACTAGACTAGCATACTTGAGAGTAGAACGACATGATGCTGCATTGGAGGCCCAGAATACCTGGACGTGTGAGGTTGCCTCTTGCTTTCAAGAGCCCAAGGTGGGCATTGGTAGACATCTTCTCCTCGGCACCACCGAAGGTCATCTCCTTCTCTGGAACAAACTGATGCGGCGCATTGATCGCACATCCTAGATCCAGACAGTGAAGTAAGTGAGAGAATGTGAAGTGTTGTGTGTAGTGTTAGCATATCAAGGGTTACGATCTAGCAACAATGATATAGGGCCAGTGGAACAATATTGGTGGTTCTAGGTCCTTGATTTTGTTCGATAAAACACGTTATTGATTTACTAAGAAATGTAGCATGAAGGGGATACAATCATAATGAGCACACACATGGCCTTTGTATAATTAGAATGCACACAACCAATATCAACGTACACAAAGAAAGTATTCCACTGGCAAAAATGCAAGGCATACAAGACCAAAATTATTCGCGCGCGCAGGGGGTGGGTGGGTGGGTGGGGGTTATATGTAGAATATGCCGCCAGCCACGTGGGGTAAACAATCCTTGGCCACCTGCTCCAATCATGTATACGCCGCCATCAACAAATAATGTTATCCCTGTCGCTAAAGAGTAGACCACGAACAGAAACACTACATACACTGCTAGAAAACATGTAGCGGAGATGATTTTCATCATCAAAAACCATATCATTTGTATACAACCTCAATTACCGAATGAACTCTTACGCTCCCAACCTTATGAATGCGCTAAATTTGTGAGGTATGATTGTCGGTGTAAATTTTGGCATCCGCCGAGTTGCATATGTTGGAAATATGCCCTAGAGGCAATAATATTCTATGCTATAACTGCTATGATTCTGGCAAATGCGATTCAACAGAAAAATCATTAGCGTGTGTGAAATGATAAACGATAAAACTTGATTCCTAGTCTCGCCTCTAGGACTAGCTCAAGTGTTGTATGTTGATCATGTTTCCGGATCTTGGGATATCATTAAGTGTAACTATAGTCCCAAAAAAATCCAAAACAACATTGGGAGTATGATGTTAGAAGAAGAATCATTTTGAATTGACCCAACTTGTTTGTTATACTTTGAGATGCAATTGTCACAAGTCAATCGGTATAACACGGGGAGTTAATGTATGTTTTAGTTCCTTAGACCATGAGGGTATCTTAGTCACTTCTTACCATATGATGGACTTTGGGGTGGCTCAAACGTCTTCTATAATACAGTGATCATAATGACAACTTTCAAGTTCATCGAAAAATATGACAAGGGGCTAGGGAGCTCAAGAGTGAGATTTTCTCCTCCTAGGATGGAGAAATATCCGCAGGACCCTCTCGGTGTGAAGGTATCCATCATCGTCCGGCTAGACAAAGCTCACTAGGTAACATGGATGCCAAAACATGTCAACGAGAAAGAAGAACAAAACCGGTAACGAGAGGAGACCAGTATAGTGAGCATGAGAATTACTCAAGAGGATACCGATATATCTCACCTCGGGTTTGTAAAGTATTGCGAAGCAAAGGGAATAGCACATGATAACCAAAGGTTCACAGGAATATCATTCATGTATTCATAGGGAGTTTTGTTCATGTCTATGGTTTACCGGACCTATAGCGTCACAAGTGTAAAGGGATCACAATCTGTTGAGTGTTAGTGGAGTGAGAGTTATGAGAAAGTATTCTCGGAATAGTTTCGGGAAAATAGGAAATAGTTTCAAGAGAAACCGAAAGCGTTTTGGGGTTACCAGAAGAGTTTCGGGGTTAACCGATTGATACCGGGAATTGATATATAGGTGGAAAATGTTTTCAAAGATGTTATATAAATGATAAAAGGTTCTAATATTGATTAGGGGAGTTTTAGAATAATTTTAATATCAATGGGCTAAATAAAATATCAATAAGGCCTAATATGGGAGAGTATGTTACCCCCCCCCCCCTAGCTTGTTGGACAAGGTTTGGGGGTGGGGTGGCGAATTGGATTGGGAGAGTGACTCCCTCTCCCTTGGGGGCGCACCAAGGGGAGGATACCCCCCCCTCCAAGTCGTCTGCCTCCTCTCCCTTACACCTATATATACATGAGGAGGGGCACCCCCTAGAGACACAAGTTTCTCCCGTTGTCTCGGGCGCCCCCTCTCTCCCTTGCTAGTTCTAATCTTGTTCTAGACTTGATCTAGTTCTAGTCTCTAGTTCCTCATAATAGAGAAGCGCCATGTGCGGTTCTCTTCTTCTCCCTCTAATTCTCCGGCGACGATTAGCTCTGGATGGCGAAGCGCTGTCGGATCGTGAAGCATGTACGCTTGCAATCTGTAGTGAGACCGTGCTTTCGGTCTTCGGTTCAAGGTATCGTTCATGAATGGTACGAGGGACTTCACAATGATCTACACCAACTCTTATTTCACTGTAACTCAAAGTTGGTAATGATCCGATCTAAATCTCTTATGCATCTTCATAGTGTTCCTGGGATCGTAATCGTAGGAAGATTTTTTTTGTTATCTACTACGTTTCCCAACAACATATAGGCATATTTTAATCATGGTGTGGCACACATAGAGGAACAGATTGGGTGCACACGCGTGGAACCATTGACTCAGGTTCAGGCCCTCATGGTGAGGTAATACACTACATCCTCCTTGTCTGATATTTATTATGGTTTCTCGTATGTGAGAGGTGCGTCTATAAGATGACTTGGAGGTTGTGGATCATGCCGACTTGGGATGCCCATACCTCACCTTATATAGGTGGACATGGGTAGGGTTACAAGAGACGAAGTCGATTTAAAAGTCTTGGAGCCCAAGTAAGGCACATCTCTTATGCGTTAAGTAAGGATGCATCCTTCCAGAGGTGGCCCACTGGCCGGATTGTGACTTGGCGGTCTCGGGCCAGCCTGTTGGGCCGACCGGTTTGCGGTGGCGTGAGGCACCCCTAGGTCGTAACATCATCAATGACATCGAGTCGGGGACCAAGCATATTGATTACATTGTGCATCAGGTACAAGTTGAGCACGACTTTGATGACTGTCATGTAACACACGTAAACTTGCATTGGAAGAAGTATTTAGTTGTCTCAATGTTTTAAAAGAAGAAAAACTTCTTACTTCTGAACTGATTGTGGTAAGCGAGGCTATACTTTGCCATGATCATGCTCGTCTTGCTGAAATGCTGTGAAAAATGTAACCTCCTTCGGTTGCAATCCTGAAATCTCCTTACTCTTCCTTCATTAACAGACTTTTTCAAAATATAATGATATAAATATCCACATAGAGATACAACAAATCCATAATGGGAAACATCTCATACTTCGTTAATATCATTTGACTAACATAAGGAAACACACATGGGATGGTATTATAGGAAAGCATATGGAGAGCTGATTCCAAGTATTGATAATAGATTTTTTTGTATGTGTGGAACTTACCTTTGCTTACTACATTCGAAGGGACTTACACCTTAGTTTGAGATACATCTCTATGTTATATAGTTTCGGAAATGGAACTTTCTTTCCGCTGTCGGAAAATAACATCTGCCATTACCATATTAAGGCAATGACACACATTTGTGAAAATATCAACATAAATTTTGAGATTCAAATACCGCCAACATGCAATGTTTTATGCTAGGCACCTTCGTTTCTTGTAGTTACACCAACAACATACCCATGAACTCACCATCCACAAAAATTCTCAAAATCAAACTATCATGGTGTTATTTTACTTATGCAATTATATATATTATAAATACTCAAACTTGATGTATTGCAGAAAGTCTAATTCATTGAACTAAGTTATTTGTGGTACAAATTTTTCAATATCACATGGCTAGCTTGTATGAGTTTAGCTAATGTGGTGAGCATCGAGAGCCTCTTAAGTTATTATACTTGGCCACTTGGGTAGAGAACATCACCGCATCGATAGTATCGTGGAATACAATAGCCTAACTAGAGAGAAAAGTGATTTCCATGTGCATGGGACGTCTCGTGTATACAGGAGCCATCCATTCAGCTTGAGATTCACATGCATGTAAATTAGTCTCCCATGATTTTGGTGGATGGTCCCATACATGCATGCTCCCATGATTTATTACTTGGGGGAAGCATGCCTGCTCCACCCACCATACTATCATGCTAGTTTCTCTCTCTCATGCTTTTTCATTCAACCTTCAAATTTGAATCTATTAAACCTTTTAACAAAATGTTTAATTTAAGTTTCATTTGCATATTTGTGTTCCTTGCGATGAGAAATTTTGAACAAAACCCCTTTGGGATACATTTTGGCAACTTTTACAAATTTACCACGTTTTAAATATTAAAAATTCATAGTTGTAATATTACATCTTTAATAAGTTTCATTTGCTTTTAGGGTTTAGGGTTCATGTCTTAAGTTTTAGTATATAGAACTTTGTGAATTTATCCTTCGTAGTACCAAGTTTTAATAGATGACACTTTGTGAAGTTTTTGAAAACTTGTCAAATCATATTCAAGAGTGGTCTTGTTTGAAAGCCCTCGTCGCAAGGAACACAAATATGCTTAAATTGGGCTTTCAATTCAAAAGATACAATAGATTTAGATTTGTAAGCTTAAAGAAAAAGGCATGGGATGTTGGGTGGGTGGAGCATGCAACTTCTACCATCAACCGCATGCAGACACCCACCAAAAGTAATCAATGGCGTAATCCATGCACATGACCAAAAACCATTCTCCCTCACTGACTACAATGACCAACTGATTTGCTTCGAACCATGTCGGTATGTCACTCCCATCAACCATCCATCACGTGATAGATTCATATCTCTACTATTTAAAAAATATGCAAGGTTTCCTCTCCCGTCATTCTACGTTTCGCTCCTCTGCCTTCGTCCGCCCTCTATTGGTTTTCCACCAGCCCTGCGCAGTTTTTTCCCACCGGTTTTTAGTTTTGCGGGATTAACTCAACGTGTTCATCATTATTTTTCCTTCCCATCGTTGGATTCATTTTTTTCTTGGTCCCGAATATTCAGCGAATGTCAAATTTTTAGGTATGGAAAATCAAGCGTTTTTTATGTCAAATTGTGTGCTGAGTATGGAAAGTTTAGCTGGCGAGTATGGAAAATCCTCCTTAGTTAATTTATCATTGAACCATGTAGTAACTTTGACCCTCTCCGTCATGTAGTGACACATACGTGAATATGTCTTATATTACCACAACCGCATGATTAAGTTTTTGAAATTCGAAGTATGAGTGAAATAGTGAAGGGACTGTGAGCCGGATGTGCCATTGGCGACAATGTCAGGCTAGGATTGAGGAGGCAAGATAACGAGGTGGAAGAAGAGGAGTGGTTGAACGTAAAAAAGTCAATATTGCTGATCATAAAGATACGTAAATGCTAAAAATCTGACGTCAGATTATAAGCATAGCAATTTGAATGTTGTTTTCATCGCAAATTACGTGTCACGGGCATAGTCAGAATTTGTTATGCTTGCTGAAGGAAATTGCTAGGCTCGCGGCATGTAATTTGCAATAAAAACATTTGATTAGCCATGTTTAAAAATCTGACATCAGATTTCTAGTGCGGTCCTGAAGATATATGTTTGACATGATCGTTGTTACACTAATTGGATAACTATATCCCGTTGCAACGCACGGGTAATTACCTAGCATGAGACAAAAATAGATGCTGGATTGCAGCGTGTGCTTAGAAACTAGAAGCTAATTGCTAAGGAGATTCAAAGGTTGGAGACTAGGAGGAGCCGGCGAGCCATGACTGAATATCAATGCATGCAATGGAGGGGGAGGCCATGATCCGAGGACCGCTCGTTTATTTTTCCTTGAGAAGAACATGGGTGACCACCAGAAGAAATGGAAAGGAAGGGACTCGTGTTTTGCGGACCAGCGGTGTCTGCTCAAAACTAGGCCCCGGCTACCTCGAGCTCCACCACGCAATCCGCAGAACACGCAGAGCTGCAAGCAAATCCACATCGATTTAACCTTCCTCTTGATCGATCGCACGCACGGCTACAATTCTCGCGTCTTCCTCTAAAAGAAGCGCAATATAATTCTCATCATCGTCGTCGAGGCGCACCCATGGCGGCGTCCGCGCGCACATGCCTGGTGGTGACAGCGCTGGCGTGCGCGCTAACACTGGCGCTGCGCTCGGCGGACGCACAGGCGGACGAGTCCCAGAAGCCCAAGTGCGCTCCGGGCGCCGCCACGACGTGCCGCGTGGGCGCGTTGCGCGACCCGGAGAACCAGGAGGAGGGCCTGCTCAACGTGAAGGTGCCGAGCAGCGCGGCCGACGACGACTACAGCGATCCCGACCAGTCCGACGGCGATGACCTCGTCGTCCTCGGCCACTGATACGATCAATCGATTGCGACACGATCGATCACGTGCGCCTGGCGCGTAGCATTACATTTCTTGTTTATTTGTAGCTCGTTTTTTGGTGCGTTAAGTAGATAGTGTGCTTGGACCGCGAACGTGTGTTTTCCAAAGATTGTAAAAGGATTTGGGCATTTGGTAAAGTCTGATCCTTACTCGATTAATCTGCGGTACGCCATTCCTAGTCTCAAGTTTTTGGTTTGATTTGGCAATATGATTGGTCAAAGATACATGAATAGTCTCAACAAAGTAAATTATGCAATGTATATGTTTTCTCTCTCAAACTCTAAAGTAGGATGCAGCGTCAGCATTAGCGCACACTGATTTAAGTAAATGTATATTCCATAGTGACCTTGTATAAGTAAATGGAGGGTTTCTGGCCAGTTTGGATTAATTAGATTATGATTTGCATCACTTTCGTAAAATACTTTGTGTGGTTGAATGGTCGTCTTTTGCAGACTTTTGCTCCTCCGTGGTCTCACACAAGGCTATCTTTTGTCTCCGTGTTTATTTCCTTTAGTGGCTGATGTGCTTTTGCTGTTGTTAAATGATGTCTCTAGTAGAGGTGGCATCCAAGATTTTCGTTTGTGCACACAGGTCGGATTTGCTGTTTGCAAATGATAGTGTGTTGTTCTTTAAGGAAAAATTTGAACAAATTTTGATTATTCAAATGATTTTGGCCCTCTATGAAGAAGGGACAGGTCAATTTTCGAGTCCATCTAAGTGTTCCATTTTGTTTGGAAGAACTGTAGTTTGGAAACCCAAGCTTCCATCATGGTCATTTCCTGCTGATGGTTTTGAGGATAAGTACCTTGGGTTACCGGTTTCACAAGAAAGAATTAAGGCAGCTAAGATTCACTCTCTCCAAAAGATAAAATTTTAAGAGGCTTTCGGACTGGATTGAGAAATTTTCTTCTAGTGGTACAAAAGAAATTATAATTAATTCAGTCATTCAGGCTTTACCTATTTGCGCAAGGGGTTTTTTCAAATTTCCGGTTGTGTTGTGTGAGAAATTATCTAGTTAATTAGGATTTTCTCATGGGCTGATGACAAGGAGCGGAGGATGACTCATTGGCTTGACTCGGATAAATTAACAAGATCATAGGGAGGTGGTGCGATGGCTTTTCGAGATCTAAGGTTGTTTAGCAAGGCCCTTCTAGACAAGCAGGGTTGGCATTTATTGAAAAATCCCGAGTCCCTTTGTGCTAAATGTTGATGGCCAAGTACTATTCTCATGATCATCTTCTTGATATTTTATTTCCCGAAGATTGCCTCCTCGGCCTGGCAAGGTATCATGCATGGTCTTGATCTGCTGAAAAATGGAATTATCCGGATGGTGTATACGACGAGTATCAATACTTGGAGAGATAACTGACTCCCTAGAAATTTTGGGCTCAAAGTTTCTGCTAAAAAGTAAAGATCGGGGCTTAAATGAGTTTTTGATTTATCTATGTCCGGGATGAGAAGTTGGGACAAAAATCTGACAAGACATTTGTTTTATCCCCATGATGAGTAGATTTTGAAGTTGCACATTCCTGTCTCCGGTGAGAATGATGTCATGGCTTGGCACTATGAAAAGAGTGGTATTTTTTCTATGAAGTGTGTGTACAATCTTGTATTAAGCAACAAGTAGGCAAAGCAGGATATTCGGCAATGCATTAGTGGGAAAATGGTGATAGAAGATTATGGAATGTCATTCGGAATGCTAATGTGCCTCAGAAAATAAGATTTTTCGCGTGGCGAGCAGCGTTAGTAGCCTTGTGTTTCAGTTGAATAGAGTTTTCCACCACCAACCATCTCATGTATGTGTTCCATTTGCGGTATTGATAATGAAAACACTTTTTATGTTTTTTTGACACGCACAAAGGTTTGTGCGCTGTGTATGGCTATGAGGGATATTTGGGACATTCCCCGGGAAGAACATTTTGTCAGTTATGGCGTCTACTGTTTGTTAATTTTGCTTGATAAGATTCACAATTGCTATTTGTTTTTTGAAAAGCGTGCCACTTAAGGAATTATTTGATTTTTGGTGGGGGAAAGGAACATGTCGTCAGTTATGTTAATTTTCTGGAAAGCTACCGGGCTTCTCTTTCGGATAGTCATGGTGTCTTGGCGGTGGATACCAAAGGAAAGGGGAAACAATGATAGATCTGCAAGGGGCTCCCGCCTTTCTGTGGTTCGCAATGCAGTGTGGCTGCTCCCTCTACTTGATCGATTGTATGAAGATTAATGTGGATGCTAGTTTTGTTGCTGCTTGGGCTCTACTAGTATGGGTGTTGTTGCTAGGAATTCCCTAGGTGAGATCGTCTCTCTTCGTGGATTTTTTCATATGTGCTCCAGTGTGGAAGAAGCTGAACTTCGTGCTGTCTAGCGGGCCTCTACATCGATATTACTCCGGACCTGCCCATTATTTTGGAAACTAACTACTATTTTGTGTATTCCATTCTTGCAAATGAGCACTTGGATAAGTCCCCTCTTATCGATTTGAATAGATAAGCGTTCAGGATTTTTAAGCCTCTCCAAAGCTTCAAGACGGTGAAGATTAAATGGCAAGAAAAATTGTTGCACCAGATTGAGAAGTTTAGCTTTGATAGTCGGTTGGACGGTTTGTTACTGAGTAGTGTTCCACCCTGCATGGTGGCTACTATAATGGGTGATACTAAGAATGTTTTAATTAATTAATATATGTTTCTTAAAAAGCATACATTGTACCTTTTATGCATCAACACAAGTTAAGCGCATCCATTTATACATATTGCCATATTTTCTATTATACCAAAATGTGCCACATTACGATGATAATCCAAACACTAGTACTTTGATTTTCTAGAGTCGGAGATAAAAATCTAAATAACAAAGAATCTTGGTCATGAATTGGTCAATTTATTTAATTGTTTCGTATTGAAAAGCAACATGATTTCACTATGTTAGCAACAGTGAAACGAAAAAACACAAGTCTCCACAGTTCATTACACATTGAAGTAAATAATCCACATATTATGGAACTTTCAGGTACATGAAGGAGCCCTTTGTAGTTCAGATGAACTGGACAATATTTTGACTCGACAAGTACTTATGTGTGATTAGGGCATCTCCAATGGAAATAAAATAGTATTCTGGTCCTAGCACCTGGCTAAGAGTCGCTGCTTGCAATGCTGAGAGCTGTGTACGAGCGCTATACTTAGAAAATTAGAACGGAAACTGGCCTAGCGCCTGGCGACTCGTATGGCATCGATGCCAGCCAAATTCCCAGAATTGGACGGGAACTGAGCAAAACGACTAGGATCCTGACCCTGGAGCCTGCCTTAGTGCCCTGCATTGTAAATGACCTTAGGCCATTATTTCAACTCCAATCAAGTGGTCATTATGCTCAGAAGGAGAAGGCTCAAGCGCCGAGTACACAATTATTTCTTTGTAAATAAGATACACTACTGCATAAAATGAATTAAGTTGATGATAACATATACTTTTGTTGCTCCTCCATGCCAGAATATAAGCTGCACCTTTTCTGCATTAAGATGACTATAGTGCAACAAGATTCTTTGTGCTATGTTTCGACATGTTGCCCCTGTGTGTAGAATTTCTGAATCAGCTTTCGGCCATAATTGGTCGTTGTATTTCCACTTAATGAAGAAGTAGAGCTCACATTCATTGCTTCAAAGAACTAATTTAATTACGTACACAACTTTACGATCTTATGTTGGTACTCCAGTCATTCTAAGAAAGAAATACAAAAGA
Organism: Aegilops tauschii subsp. strangulata; assembly: GCF_002575655.3. Classification (NCBI taxonomy): domain Eukaryota; kingdom Viridiplantae; phylum Streptophyta; class Magnoliopsida; order Poales; family Poaceae; genus Aegilops; species Aegilops tauschii. Next base: position 455,825,440 of record NC_053040.3, read on the forward strand.
AATATTAGTACATACATGTATATTAATGAAAGAAGAAGCTGTGTGAATTAGAAATAAATGGAACACTCATGAACATGTTTTTGTATGTTATAACTAGAAGGGGTTGTCTATTCCTAATTTCCCATATTTTGAACATTGAATCAAAACTAAGCCATCTTCATTTCCATGTCACTCCATATGTAATGTACAAACTTAAAAAATGCAATAAGTTATCATAAAGTTTCACGCCTTCAGAGGGAGCAATCTAGGCTTAGTAATGAGTAATTTTGGGTAATCAAAATTTTAAAAAGCAACTAATCATTAGCAAAAAAAATGTACATTTGCTACTTCACCGATTACTCGCCAATCCAACTTCACCCTGCTAATCAGAGATATGGAGCTAACTTAGGGTTAGTTTACTATTGATGATGCCTACGCCCTAGTAGTTGAATACTAGTATTTATAGTGACCTTTCTGGCACCATAGTAGTGCTTACAATTCTAGACTTATCCTCTATCATCCATAATCCCGTTGGCAACCACCCCTCTATGTTTGCATGCAGATTTTTTTAATCTGCATTGTTCTAGGTCACTACATTGCCTGCCATATTTTCAAGTCATATAACTCTCATGTTATTGGACTAAATGCTTGTCAAATCTTGAATTTGGAATCTCAAATGCACACTCTATTACTGAACACATTTAAGAACTAATGCACGTTGTGATATGAATACAATTTTTTTTGCAATATAAGACAAATTTGATTGTCTGAGTTCAAGCATTAGTTTTGCAATATAAGACAAATGTGAGTTGAGTGTCCTTCCTTACACCATATTAGTTTTTGCAATATAAGACAAATGTGAGTTGAAATATGTAAGAAACATAGTGTAACATAATCCACAAATTATTGGACAATCAAATACACATTGTTATCTTATTTATGGGAATCCAATTGTCATATGTAATTTCAAACTGGCAATCGGGCCATCTGATCATTTCAGCTTCAAAGCCTAGCACGCTAACAGCTTTTCTACACATATGCAACATCTTTGCAGTATTCCTTCTCCCGATGATTAAAAACCACACAAAAAACGTCATCACATTTCAAAATAACCCTTGCAGCAAAAATATGTATGTATGCAAGAAATCTCCATTGATCGCAGGAGAATCGCCGGGAAAGACGCGTAGGGCATATGCATCATGGAAATAATGTTTGCAATGGTGCAAATAACACTTACAACATGAACTAACAATTTGCAAAATACACCACAAAATTAGCATTTTACGTTGGCATGTGCTTGCAATAGAACCGAGCAAACATATGTAGTATGAAAAATCTGCAAAATCCCTAACCTTCTGTTGGGAACACCGACCTCGTCACCTAGGCTCGCTGGCGTCGAATCCGGCTCACTGAAGCCCCGTCGGAGCCGGATCCGACGAGCCCGAACTCCCCTTCGGTAGACCATCTTCCTGTGGGATCGGCATGGTGGGGAACCTTGGATTCAAAGCTCCACCATTGTCATATCCATATGGCGGCGATCAAGATTCTATGATCTCTGATGTTGTGACGATGGACAAGGACGGTACGAGGAGGAACAATGCAACTATGTGAGAGCGGTGATGGGCGCGGCAACCACATGGGAGAGACGAGGAGTAACAGGGCTACACACGTGGGGATAATTTCCCTGATTGATATATGGATTGCCATCATTTGCTTTAAATCTTCTTTCTTCGTTCTTCTTTTGATATAATACCAAAGCCTCTAATTCATATTGCCTTAGAATTTTTTTATGCTTTTGCTTAGTGATAAGAAAAAAGTGACTGATTATCTCGAAAAAAAGAGTTAAATATGTTGGAGGTGCCTCAACTTGTCTTGCGCGGCCAGTTTAGTGTCTAAAGTTGTAAAATACATGAAACTGGTGCTTGAACTTGTCCGACTATGCAAATACGGTGCCTCCATCCTTATCCGGACGTACGTCCAGCCCGCGCAGTGTGCCAACGTGCCGGTGGCCCAAACCTCCTCATATTTTATTTAATCACATATGAAAGCCCCACAAATTTACAGATTGTGTTGCACGCACAGACTGTCCACCAGGCCACACTGTGGTTAGTAGATATAGACTATGTCAAACTTTATATTGCGTTGCTATGCAAAAATGTAATTTTGAAGCACCGGCACATTATGCCCTTTTTTCAAAAGTCAAATAAACGGAGTTTTACAACTAACAAACTTCTGACCTTTTGTGTACATTCACACATAGAAGTGCAATATATCCGTGTGCTTTTTTTAATCAAATCTATATTTGTTTGTGAGAGATAAAAAAAGTAAAATACATGCAAAAATCAGTTTTTTTCTGGCCTGATTTTCTTTTCTTTTTTGCAGGGTAAAATATAACAAAATTCAAACAAAACTTGAAAGTCACTAAGACCACATGCATACATTTTTGTGCGAAATTTCTAAAATTTGAATGAAACTTTTAAGTGCCAGTTTTTAAACTTTCAAGAACAAACGTGCTCAGTGGCCACCGTGCTCCAAAATTCCGCTTTGGTTGCTATGTACCTCTCAAAGGTGCCCAGTTGCTATATATATGGCGCTCCTATGGGTCTGCAAAATTAATTTTCAAGTTCTTTATTTTTATTTTTCATATTATTTTTACCATTTGAAAAAAGAAATGTAAGAACAAAATACAACTCTCATAAACTTCAAGAAAGTGTTAGTGCATTTGAAAAATGTTCAACATGTTTTTGGAAAATGTTTCACATGTTTTAAAAAATTATAACGCATTTTTTAAAAATGTTTGCCATGCGTTAAAAAGTTTACAACACGTATTTTTAAAAGAGTTCAACGTGTGTGAAAAAGTTATTGTGTAAATTATCCTTACATTTATACAAACACGGTTGACATATTTTATTCTTAAATTTACAAAATAATTTCTAATATAGGTTGAAATATTTAAATCCACATAAATAAAGCTCATGTCTAACTCTTTGAAGTACACAGTAATGAAAATGGAAAAAATATTTAAAATATAAAATAATAGCATATTGATAATTGTATTTTTCATATGGGAAAATTTATGTGTTATGAAACTAAACATAAACTTGAAAAAAAATGCATAGCTTTCTAAGTAGGAGTTCAATTCGAAGCATGGTCCGGCCGGCTGACCGTATCGTGCCGTTGTTAAACATGATGTGCCAGGTTTGATACCTCTCCATGGAGTTTTATTTTCATGTTATTTCTCGCTATCAGAGTGTATTTGATGGCTTTTCTATTGATTAAATAAAATATGATATTTTTTGTAAAAACATCCTCACACGTGGGCCACCGAGCGCCTCTTAGCCACTGTCAGGTGGGCCACCGTCACGTTTGTACGCCACGCGGGCTGGACGTACATCCGGATATGAATGGGACACCGTATTTGCACGGACGGACAAGTTCGAGCACCAGTTTTACGTATTTTGCAACTTTATGCACTAAACTTGAGCCACCTCCAGTGTATTTAACTCAAAAAGCAAATCAGACAACTTGCGAATATAGGCTCTCATTTGTTTCTCCAAAATTATTGCTCAATCCCTTCGTCTCCAATGGTGTGACTAAAATTCTCTAACGAATTTGTTTTTAAGAAAATCTCTACCGATTTAAAATTCGCCAACGACCTTTAATTTTTTTTATATCGCCAACAACCTTCATTTAACGGAGTATCTCGCTTGTGTAAAATTCTTCGGCTTCCGCAGTATAGTAATTACTAGCTGCCTCGTACTGCTATAAACGTTTCCCACTGGCCGGTGGCCTCTCGCCTTCCTATGCACGTTCAAATAAATACAGCCCTGCAGTTTCCAATCCTCACGCTCGATCGCTCCTGTACTTGTGCACTCTTCGCTTTCCTCTGCCCGGCCTCTGTCGCGTGAAGATGGCAGCAGGCACGAAGGACGACGGGCCAGCGATCGGCATCGACCTCGGGACGACCTACTCCTGCGTGGCCGTGTGGCGGCCGGTGCACCAGCGCGTGGAGGTCATCGCCAACGACCAGGGCAACCTCACCACGCCTTCCTGCGTCGCCTTCACCGAGACCTGGCGACTCATCGGCGACGCGGCCATGAACCAGGCTGCCATGAATCCCGTCAACACCGTCTTCGGTGAGAACTACCAACTAACCGCCACCTTCTGTTTTTGCTAAGCGGCAGTCGTTCTGTTCGTTTATTAAGTTTCTCAGGTTCATGGATTTGTGTTGGATATATCACATATTCTTCAGTTGCCAAATGCTCACTCAGCTATTCAGATTCCTGCATGTTCTCTTCCATTATTTTTTGGGGGCAGTCATTTTTTTGGCATGGTAGGGGCACTTCTTCTAGGCAACATATCTCGTGAATCCGAGCTATTTGTGTGTCCGCGTATCCCTTTTCTTTTCATCCCCACGATCTTAATCGTACGAATTATCAGAGTTTGTGGTAATTTTACACTTACACGCCCGCCCTCCGACTAAAAGCAGCAACTTAATTTTGCAACAACACCCCAACTTCTGTATGCGTCGTGCGCCGCCGCCGCCGCCGAACTGCACGTACCTCTGATCTCGATCGACTTGATCCTGACGTGCGCCGGCACCCACCCGGCCGCCCCCATGCAGGTAGCATCCCAATCCTTTACGTGCTCCTCTACTCCCATGTTAACACTTAACATGAACCAGACAAGCACCAACAAGTGCCCCATGCTTGTACTTCCCCGATCTGATCCATCTCATGTATAACTGAAATATTCTGCTGCAGCGGCGACTAGAGACGGACAAGTAGCAAGTACCCCTTGCAATCAGAGACACGCGGGCATCAAAACTTTGAGGTAAAACAACCGACAAATTCAGTCCTTGTGTATACATAGTGTATTTTGAAAGGCTAATTGTGTAGTTACATGTGCAGAAGTATGGATCCAATCAATAACATTCAAATGCATATAAGCCCGGGGGGATTTAGTACGCCCAAAAAGAACACAGCCATACCTCTCTTTGTAAGTTCAGTTTGCACTAACAACTGAAACTATGCATGCATTTGCCAAAAAATACTGAACGCATGAAGTTACTTATTTCCGTTTATTCTTGACATTGCAGTCTTCTTCTTTTACACCTGAATGTGATGAGCATTTGAAGCCTAAAGTGGGTATGACATTTGAAGGACTCGAGGCCGTGGAGAAGTTCTACAAGGCATATGCACATCAATCAGGTTTTGGCGTTCGTATTGGACAGCAGAAAAAGATTGAGAATAAGGTGGTCCGGACTAAGCGTTTCATGTGTAATAGAGAAGGATTCAAGTCAAAAGATATTAAGGAGATTAATGACCCCTTGAGGAAAAGACGTAAGCAGACAGACACGCGATGCGGTTGTGATGCCCATATATTTGTTAGACTTTGTGGGGAGAACACCTACAAGATAGACTCATGGATTGAGCATCATGTTCATGGTCTTGTATCACCTGATAAGCGTCATTTGATCAGATCCAATCGTAGAGTTAGTGAGAGGGCAAAGAATACTTTATACACATGTCATAAGGCAAGCATTGGAACCTCCCAGGCATACAGGCTCCTGCAAGTTAGCGAGGGTGGAATTCCGAATGCTGGGTGCACAAAGAGGGACTTGCAAAATTACTATCGCGGACTCAGGTATAAAATCAGAGACGCAGATGCTCAAATGTTTGTGGCCCAATTAGCTAGAAAGCAGGAAGTGAATTCAGCATTTTTCTATGATTTTGAGGTGAATGATGAGGGGAACCTGGTGCGTGTGTTCTGGGCGGATGCCACAAGTAGGAAGAACTATAGTCACTTTGGTGATGTGATATCCTTCGATTCTACATACACCACTAATCAGTACAACATGATATTTACACCATTTACAGGGGTTAATCATCACTTACAAAGTGTCCTTTTTGGTGCTGGATTCTTATCAAATGAGAAGGATGAGTCATACATTTGGTTATTTCAGACCTTCCTAAAAGCAATGGGAGGGGTAGCACCTAGACTCATCATAACTGATGAAGCTGCTAGCATCAAGAATGGTATTGACAAAGTTCTTCCAGCCACTATGCATAGGTTATGCATGTGGCATATAATGGAAAAGGTGCCTGAAAAAATTGGACCTTTGATTAGAGAAGATTCTGAATTTTGGCCGAGGTTGAACTCATGTGTTTGGGGTTCAGAAACTGCAAGTGAGTTTGAATCACAATGGAATTCCATCATTACAGATTTTGGGTTGGAGAATAACGAGTGGTTAGCTAAGAGGTTTACCATTAGAGATACATGGATACCAGCCTACTTTATGGATATATCTCTTGCGGGCTTGCTCCGAACCACTTCAAGGTCAGAAAGTGCAAATTCTTTTTTCAACCGTTTCATTCATCGTAGGCTTGCTTTTGTTGAGTTCTGGCTTAGGTTCGACACAGCTTTAGAATGCCAACGTGAGGAAGAATTAATGGCAGACAATAGAAGCATGCATACCACCCCACAACTATTTACGCCATGGACAATGGAGAAACAAGGTAGTGAGGTATTCACATATGAGGTATTCGAGAAATTTCAGCTACAAGTTATTGCTGCTAGAGATCATTGTTGTGTTCAGCGTATTGCACAAGGTGTGGGGTTAAAAATGGTGACCCTGAGAGGTCGATCTGATAAGGTTAGGGAGGTCTCCTATGACACTACAACCATGATAGCAAATTGTCCGTGCAAGTTATTTGAGTCAATCGGTATTCCATGTCGACATATTATCCAAGTGTTGAGGATTGAGAACCAAAACGAGCTTCCCAACTACTACATTATGAAAAGATGGCAGAAACGGTGCAAGAGGTAAAAAAATGCACGTCAATCAATTTCTTATTGTAATTTCAAAATCATAGGACTAACAATATCTTTTTTCCTATTCAGGGAGAATGTTTATGATGAACAGGGGAACCTACTAGAAGAAAAGCCCACAGATTCACTAGATGCAGCCACGAGAAAGAAGATTTCGACTGTACGTGATAAGATGGAAGAGCTGATTCAAAAGGCAAAGCACTCAAATGAAGGCATGGACTTCTTAACATCAAGTGTGTTGAGCATTGAGGCGCCTTTAGACCAAATGGTCCCTGCAGCCACACAGAACACTAGGCAAGAGGAATATGAGGCTTTTATTGGTTGTAATATTCCTACAGAAGTTCATATACATCCACCAACTGATGTTCGTATCGTGGGGAGATGCAAAAGAATAAAGAGTGGAAAGGAGATCAAGGAGGGTGATAGGAAAAGGAAGGACAAAGAAGCGAAGTTAAAGGTTGCACGCTTGTGCAAGACATGCAAGCAAATGGTGTTTCATGATAGTCGCAATTGTCCAAGCAAAACTATTCAAGGGAAAAGGAGCTTGATTGCGGAAGATGTGCAACCAAATGGTGCTTCCTGATATGAAAAATTGTCCAAGAAAATAATGATTTAATCTATGTTATATTATTTGCAATTTGATATACTGAAGTCATATAATGGATCAGAATTTGTGTTATATCCAATTAAAGTTTAGTTGATTTCTGACAAGTTATGATGCTTGTCAAATTGTCACAGAATATTGAACATATGTATCCACTTAATCTTTTTCTACCAAGTATGGAAGCATGATGACATTTCTGGTTTCTATGTAACTTGAGAGGTTGTATAGTGGCAGTACATGCAATTTTATTGCCCCTTCATATCTGTTAGATGGTTAAATATGAAGCTGAAGTTCAGGATTTCAAATGTTGACCATGCTTGCTGTTGCACCAATATTTTTCCTCAGACTAGCATCGTACAAGGACAAACAATGCAATTTTGTCAATATATTTGATCAACCAAGACCTAGGGCAAATGTTCAATAAACTTTTCATAGTGTCGCGTCGCTTATATGTTTGATCTCAAAACTGAACAAACACATCACAAGCCACTTCTTGTAGTTCAGAAGCTTTACTGAACAGTATTTGCTTCAACCACGATAACTCAGAAAGTTTCAACACATAATGGATCTAGTCACTTCATGGGAACCTTTCAAACTGACTTTTTGCTTATGGCATTGATCTCAAAACCGGACAATGATGTTGCAGACCACATCCTTTAAGTCAAAAAAGGTTGCTGATCACTACATGTTTTGACCACATGAAGTCACCTATTTTTTTCAATGCATAACTGAACTAGTCACCGAATTTTTTCACAGTAGCAGCGAAGGCTTTTTTCTTCAAATCATCAAATGCCAAGCAAACTGACAGGAATTTCACTAATATGACTATGTGAGCAAGAATTGCACTAGTACAATCTGTTACTCCAGCCTACAGCTTCAGGATATAAGCATACTGACTTCATATAGGATACAAGCACTGCACTAGTACATCTTCGGCATGCCTACATCTCTACAGGCTACAGGCTATAAGCAAAGCAATTAAGCATGACATGCCATTAAGCATCGCACTAATACATCTGCTACCGTCAAGAAACAGCTTCCTACAGACGTCATGCTACAACATCGGGACTGTCGTGGTTGTAGGAGGCTATCCAGGGGGTGTTGGCGCCGCATTTGAGACGAGTCGTCACCGTCACGGAACCATCAATTCGCCATGGCTTCGTCGTTGAGACGGCCGCCGGATCTCCGTTGTTGTCGCTGGTCGCCGTTGTCGTCCCTTCTTGGTTGCCGTCACAAACGGACTTCATGGGAGCCGTCCAGCCCAAGGTTGCTATCGCACGAGGGCTTGGGTTGGGATTTAGGTTTTGGAGCGATGGCGTGCGGGATTTGGCAGCAGAGGATCAGAGGATTTGGGGCAGCACGAAACGACTTGGGGACCTCGGTTGAGGATCGTGGAGGACAGACTTTTGGGGGGTTTGCTGCAAAATAAATGGTTGTTAGGTCCAAAAGCGGGCGGCTAATTGTAAATGTTCCTGTTGCTGCACGGGAGGCGCATGATTTAGTGTTAATGGCTGAGATCACAGGGATACATGGATACACAATAAGCTCGGATTCACGAGATATGCTGCCCTCCTTCTATCAGTTAATCAAGCTTCTCAGGTTCATGGGTTTGTGTCACGGCGTTTTGTACTTGTGTCAGTAGTATTGACAAGATCGACATCCCTGCCATCTCTTATATTCTTCAGTTGTGAGATATGTTGCAGTTCCCACGGTTGAATATCAGGAAAATATTATCAAAACCTTAAGGGATCAATTCTTGGCCGAGACATAAAAATACAAATATGTATGTTGTTGGATTTCAAAAAATATATAGATAAGCTTCAGTGAATTTGCAGTTTTACCTTAATAATATGTGCGGGTAGAGATTATTCAAAATAATCATTTTACCAAAGCTCATAATTTTCCCTATTGCCTAAATTTAATCATGCCCTTGAATTTTGGCTTAGTTTTGTCTGAAATTAATTTCCATAGTTTGTATCCAATCATGACTATATTTTTTGTTAGTTGACGGCTAGAAAAAGCTCTTGCAAGCTCTAGATGCATAGGAACATCTATCCCACAAATAATTAACTATAATTATTTAGCATACCTAAAACTGAGAAATGCATTCTACTATATCACCAAAATGATGAGTCATTTATTTTTCTTTAGGTAACAGTGATGGCTTATTAATTCAACTATATCACCAAAATGAAAGTTTCGGAAATTACAGATTAGTGCACAACCTATTGTAAAAGATATAATCAAGAAACAAAAATCACATCATTGTATGTTACTTAGTGACTCAGCCATATAAAAAACAAGAAACATTAATTTTGCATTTTGACGTGGGCCTATTTTGTGAACCTGGTATTTTTGTTATATAAGTGGTTTGTTGTAGCCAGGTCAAATGATCTTTGAATATGCATTCTTTGTTACGTTAGTTCTTAACTTTAGAATGAAATGAGATACTTCTTATTGATATATACCTCTACTTTTGCGAAATATACTATTGGAACTAACAACATCATTTTTTTTCTAGATGCGAAGCGTCTAATCGGTCGACGATTCAGTGAAGAGTCCGTGCAAGGAGATATGAAGTTGTGGCCATTCAAAGTCATTTCAGGCCGCAGTGGTCGCCCGATGATCGTGGTGAAGTACAGGGGTGAGGAGAAGCAGTTTGCGGCTGAAGAAATCTCGTCCATGGAGCTTGTTAAGATGAGGGAGACAGCCGAGGCCTACCTTGGCACCACGGTGAAGGATGCTGTCATCACCGTCCCAGTCTACTTCAACGACTCGCAGCGCCCACTACTACAAAAACAGCTATAGCCAATATGGACAATAATGACGCACTATACATGTGGTGCGCCATTACTAAATAGTAATGGCGCACTATGTGTTGGTGTGCTATTAGTGTGCAAATACTAATGGCACACCTTATTCACGGTGTGCCATTAGTAATTTTTTTTTCAAAGCTGCGCCATTACTAGTTAAACTAGTAATGGCGCACCACTCCCACGATGCGCCATTAGTAGTTTGGCCCAAACATTCCCCCGAATGCAGCCCCCCTCCCCCTGACCGCCTTTTCAGTTTTAAAAAAATAAAATAAAATGATAGAAATGTCAAAAAAATAAAAGAAAATAAGATTCCCATGTGATATGTGGTCTAGTTGTTAGCAAAATTTACAAACATGAATTTTTGACTTTTTTGCAAAATCCCTCGAGAATTTGTAAAATGGGCATAACTTTTGCATCCGAACTCGGATGAAAAAGTTTTTTATATGAAAAATCATCTACTCGAAAAGTTACATCCGAAAAAAAGATACGGGGCTTTTAAGATCCGAAGAGTCAAAAAAATTCAAACTTACCAATGGCGCACCTGCCCATGGTGCGCCATTACTATCTTCCCGCCTTCAAAATTCAAAATAAATCAAAAAAAAAAGTTAGTAATGGCGCACCTGCCCACGATGCGCCATTACTATGCCGTATATATGGCTGGGCGTGGTCCTCTCCTCCTTACCTCTTCATTCTTCTCCTCCACTCCATCTCCTCCTCCTCCACTCCATCTCCCCTTCTCTCCTCCACCATACTACCCTCCTCCTCTCCGGCGACCTCCTCCTCCTCCTCTTCGGCGACCTCCTCCCTCCTCTCCTCCCCTCCCCTCATCGTTTCTCCTCCCTCCTCTCTGGTGATCTCCTCCTCCCTCCTCTCCGGTGAGCTCCTCCTCCCTCCTCTCCTCCCCTCCCCTCACGGTTTCTCTTTCCTCCTCTCCGGTGCTCCGGTGAACTCCTCTCCGGCGACCTCCTCCTCCTCTCCGGCGATGTAGGCGAGCGCCTCTCCGGTGACCTCCTCCTCCTCCTCTCCGGTGACCTCGGCCCTCCTCTCCGGCGAACTCCTCTCCGGAAAAAAAACACGGCAAAAAAACATACAAGATCCAAAAACCAGAACAAAATTTGAAAAAAATTCATGAAAAAAACAAGCAAAAAAACGAGCAAAAAATGGGCAAAAAATCGCGATCCAGATCCAAATTCAAAATTCAAAAATAGCAATGGCGCACGGTGGGGGTTAGACGGTGCGCCACTACTATTTTCCCGCCTTCAAAATTCAAAAATACTAATGGCGCACCAGTGGCCTATACTAATGGCGCACCGTGGCCTATACTAATGGCGCATCAGTGATGCGCCATTAATATTTAATACTAGTGGCGTGGTACTAGTGGCGCACCAGTAGTGCGCCATTAGTAGGCAAAACTGGTGCGCCACTAGTAGGCCTTTTCCTAGTAGTGGCCAGTCCACCCTCGATGCTGGCGCCATCGCTGGCCTCAACGTCACACGCATCATCAACGAGCCCTCCGCTGCTGCCATCGCCTATGGTCTTGGCAATACTTCTGCTTATGGCGGAGCAAAGACGGTGCTCACATTTGATTTTGGTGGTGGTACCTTGGATATCTCTGTCGTCAACATCGACGAAGGCACATTTACAGTTAAGGCCACCTCTGGTGACACCCACCTTGGAGGGGAGGATATCAACAACCGGATGGCGGAGCACTTCGTTCAGGATTTCTTCAAGAAACACAAGAGTGACCTCAGAGGCAGCCCGAAGGCACTTATGCGGCTTAGGATGGCCTGCGAGAGGGCCAAGAGGATGCTGTCTTCCACGGCGCAGGCCAAGTTTGAGATCGACTCACTCCACAACGGCATTGACTTCTGTGGGACCATCACCCGGGCGCGTTTCGAGGAGCTCAACTTGGACCTCTTCAGCAAGTGCATTATGCATGTGGCGAAGTGCCTTGGCGATGCTGAGATGGACAAGTCACAGGTCCACGACGTCGTGCTCGTGGGTGGCTCCACCAAGATCCCCAAGGTGCAGCAGATGCTGCAGGATTTCTTTGACGGGAAGAAGCTCTGCAAGAAAATTAATCCGGACGAGGGCGTCGCCTACGGCGCTGCTGTTCAGGCCGCCATCCTCAACGGCGAGTACAACCAGGAGGAGCAGGACTTTCTCCTGCTTGACGTCACGCCACTCTCGCTCGGGATAGAGATAAACGACGGTGACATGTCCGTGGTGATACCCAGGAACACTACCATCCCCGGTAAGATGGACGGGGGTTACACGACCATCGTTGACAACGAGACTGGGGCACGCATCCCGGTGTAGAATTGTCTCTCATGCGACATCATTGGTTGTAATGGCTCTCATGCGACGTCTCCCAGCGCAGAAATAGCTCAAGCAAGACAACCCGTTTACGCGGCTAGTTGGCTGTTAGTTAGGCTGAGGTTTGGTTAGGACACCGGGGGTTATGTGCTCTGACTGGTGGGGTCCACCTAGGGCCACGTAGTCAAGAGTCAACCGTCCACGACTCGACCGGTGACTGTGTGACCGTGCTCGACTCGCCCGTGCTGGACTGGGCGAGCGGCGCCGCCGTAAGCATCTTCTCCGGCAGCGGTTTCTTCTCCGCGGTGGTGGAGCGCATTTCTCGGTAGCGGCAGAGCTATTGCGAGTGAGCCCGAAACCCTAGTCCCACTTCCCAGAATTTTGGGGGATCTGTGGCCTCATGCTGCCTCTCTGTTTCTTGGCGATTTAGAATCTCGATTGGATCCGGGGGCTGTTTCTTCTCCGCGGCCCGTCCGGTGGTGGAGCGCCTTTCTCGGCAGCGGCTATTGCGAGTGAGTATTTTCCAAACTCTAGTCCCATTCCTCAGAATTTTGGATAAATCTGTGGCCTCATGCTGCCCCTGTTTCTTGGCGTTTTAGAATCTCGATTGGATAGGAGCGCGGGGGCTGAATGAGATGGAGCGAGGAGACAGTGCTTCAAATCGGTAATGCCGCCCTCTTTTCTATTTTAGCTGTTATCGAACTCGATTTGGTAGTGACTGTCGCTTACACTGCTGCCGCTGCCTGCCATTGACAAAACAGGGGAGGTTCAGGTTCTGCCACCACATTTGCAATTATAGTGGAATTTTTTCCCTGTAAAGCCAAGCTCAGTGATGGCAGTGTCCAAGACATTGATAGTGATACCACCGTGAGGTTGGATGTCGAATTTGCAGATGTTGATCCCCAGGAATTGGAGAGCATGAAGGAGAAGGCCGTGGGCAATTTGGTGGAGAGAATTGGGGAGAGTATTGTTTGGGGTCCAGAACAAGAGGTATCTCTGCAAAGTTTCGATAACTATAATGGTGAATATGTGAGAATTGAAGATGGAGAATCCATGGTTGCTGAAATTGATCAGCAAGAAGGGTGGGCAAGCAAACAAGTAACATTTTATGCTGAGCTAATTGATCTGCAAACTCATTCCAGAGTTGGTTATGTGCCATCAAAGATGGCTGCACAGGTGGAAGATAATGAGTGGGTTTCACAAAAGAAGATGTTGGCATTGTTGACTGAACCGACTGTAGTAGCTGAAGATACAGGGATTGATGCAGATGGAGAGGAGGGAACCCATGGTGCTAGGAAGATTGTTGTTGACTGGAATGTAGTAGAGTTGAATGAAAAAACAGATTTGGTCATTACACCAATATCTGACATTGATATGGCCGAAATGTTTGGCATTCAAGTTGATGACAAATATAAGGAGAAGGATGACAGTTCTTTGCCTGCTGATGGTAACACATGCCCTAGAAATGCAAATGAGGATGAAGAAGAGCTGATGAGAGAGGCTGCAGATGATGTGGATGATGCAGATGATAATGAGCTGGTTTGTTCGTATGACAAAGAGAACCCAGTTATTGAGGTGGGAAAGTTGTGGCCAAGCATGAAGGAGTTTTGGATGTCTTTCAGGACCTATGCAGTGAAAAAAGAGTTTGATGCCAAGACCATGTGGACTGATCGAAAGAAATTTTATGCTCGGTGCAAAGGTTATGATGGTGGTGGCAATCCTTGCAAATGGTACTTGTCTGCCAGACTACAACCTGATGGAAGTACAGTAAGGGTACACTACTGGAATCAGCTATTTTGCCGTCTGCCACGGCGGACGGCAAAGGCACGAACGGCGGACGGCAAAGGCCTTTGCGTCAGCCGCGGACGGCAAAAGGCTCTGGCAAAGTAGGCTACGGTAAACAGCTACTTTGCCGTCTGCTTCCTGGCGGCTGATGGCAAAGGCCCTTTGCCGTCTGCCGCGGACGGCAATAATTGTGCCTTCAGTCCGTTAAGTGGCTAACGGCAGGCCTTTGCCGTCCGCCGCGGACGGCAAACTTTCTAGTGCCTTTGCCGTCTGCCATATGATGTCATCTACACGTCACTACATGGCAGGCCTTTGCCGTCCGCCGCTGACGGCAAACTCTTTTACTCTTTGCCGTCTGGCACTGTAGGCAAATTGACCAAATGGGTCAGCTCCCAGGAAGCACAGCTGGATGCCACGTGGCCTCTTTGCCGTCCGCTGCAGACGGCAAAGAGCCTGCATATTGGCTATTTTTTCTGTTTTTTATTAAATCCAACAATTTTCATCACAAATATATATGACATATGTAGATATATTTCACAGCAAACATATAAGATATATATGATATATATGACAACAATTTTCACAGCAAACATATAAGATATCCATCCAACATGCAGAGTTCCATCATACATAGTTCCATCACATATGTTCCATCCAACTACCAAGTTCCATCATACATAGCATAGTTCATCAAACTACCAAGATACATGCATAGTTCAACGATACAAAAGAAACAGAGAAAGGGATAAGGAGCACTCCATCTATGCAAGCTTTCGTCAAGTGAATGAAATCTGCAAAATGAAAAATAAGAAAGTTAGAAATAGGTGACTAGAACAAGAAAAAGACTAGAACAAGAAGAGTATGTCATTTATGGGCTAACTTACGTGAAATGGATCATATATGAGCTAACTAAGTTGAAATGGGTCGTTTATGAGCTAAGTAAGGTCAAATGGATCGTTTTTGAGGTAACTAAGGTGAAATGGATCGTTTTTTAGCTCACTTAGGTCAAATGGATCATTTATGAGCTAACTTAGTTGAAATGGATCGTTTTTGAGCTAACTTTGTTGAAATGGATCATTTATGAGCTAATTTAGTTGAAATGGATCTTTTTGAGCTAACTTTGTTGAAATGGATCATTTAAGAGCTAATTTAGGTGAAATGGATCGTTTTTTAGCTCACTTAGGTCAAATGGATCATTTATGAGCTAAATTAGTTGAAATGGATCGTTTATGAGATAACCTAGGTAAGATGGGTCATTTTGGAGTTAACCTAGGTGAAATGGGCCATTTTAAAGCTAACGTAGGTAAAATGGATCATTTAGGAGCTAATCTAGGTAAAATGGGTCATTTTTGAGCTAACTTGGATGAACTGCATCATTTATAAGCTAACCTAGGTAAAATGGGTCATTTTGGAGGAAAAGAAGCTAACTCTAGGTCATTATGGTAAGCATATTGGAGGAAATAAAGCTAAGTCTAGGTCTTTATGCATTTGTTAAGCAAAACACTAGAGAAACTTACCGTGATCAGGGAGGTGTAGGAATGGGGTGGCTAGTGCCGCTACCTGGAGAAGGATCGTGCGATGCGTTTCTGGAGTTAAGCTGCACCAAAGATCATTTCCAATGTCTCGTTAGCATTATGACACTCAAATGTTAAGACTAGCAAGTAATGTCCATTCAAATTAAACTCACCGTGCTCCCAGGAGCAATCACTGGCATCGGCGGAGCGGGCTGACCGGACTTCTCGCACACAGACTGCACATTTGGTTTTCACAACAGAGTCATACTAGTTAGTAATGAGACTCAAATGTTAAGACTAGCAAGTAATCTGCAGAAGAAACTTACCACAAGGAGCTCGTACATGGCCCTTGCCTGCATGTCATTCCGTGCCCTCTCCTCCTCCATCATCTTTCTCGTCCTCTCCTCCATCTCCCGCTGCCTCTCCGCCGCCTCCGCCAGAAGTTTCTCCGTTCTATCTCTCTCAGTCTGTATAGCAGCCTGCAACACCACTCACATGACCATTTGTAATCATTGATGGAAGTGCACACAATGTAATGGAGAAAGATAACTGAGTACGTATCACTAACCTTGATGGCGAGTTGCACTGGCCGTTCACGAGGCCTTATCTCAGGAGCGGAGCTCGACTGGCGCGCCTTGATCTCCGGGAGAGTGCTAGGACAACGGATAAGTCCATCTCCAATGGCTATGGAGC
Source organism: Aegilops tauschii subsp. strangulata (assembly GCF_002575655.3). Taxonomy (NCBI): domain Eukaryota; kingdom Viridiplantae; phylum Streptophyta; class Magnoliopsida; order Poales; family Poaceae; genus Aegilops; species Aegilops tauschii. The sequence continues at coordinate 455,841,978 of NC_053040.3, forward strand.
CATGGGACCTCCCGCCACCAGATATCATCACCAGCTCTCGATCAATGGGACCCTGGCTCGGGTTAAAGTCCTCCCCTTTCCTCACCTTCCCCTCATCTCTATATCTCACGAGCTTGTTGTGGGAGGAGATGTTGGTGAAGTTGTTTGCATCATCGAGGTCAGACTGAGAGAAAGCCTTGACTTTCTTGAAAGAGGCAGTGTGGGCCATGGCATACAGGTCGTACACCTCTGGCACCTTATCCGCCTTATTGTGGCGTGCCTGAAAGAGAGAAACAATGAAAATTAGTAATTAAAGGGCTCAAGCTAGCATGATGAATGAATTGCATGAATCATGAAGCAAACCACATACCCAGTTGCGCCCGAACTGATATAAGTTGGAGCTCCCTTGATGGTGTGGCACACCTTCCATTTGGGCACGTTTGTCCTTGGCCTCATTGTGGAGGGCTAGCCATTCTTTTGAGCACCACTCATCGACCAACACCTCCCAACAATCCATCCGATGCGCACACCATCTTGGAGGCGCCTAAGTTAGCAAATAGAAACTTGAGCGCTACGGCTAAGAATTACTAAATGAAGGAACTTAAGTAGAAGGCCTTAAGAATTACCTTCATGTACTGCTCCTTACTCAGGAACTTATCGCGGCACGCCGGCTTGGTCTTCTTGATACCACGCAAGGCGTAGTAGTCTCGAACAGCCTGCACCCGAGCCTCTTGCCGTAAGTTCTGAAGTAGGCGCTTGCAGACGTTCTCGATAACATGTGCCGCGTCCTCCTCGTATCCCTCCTCACACCTGTAGAATGTCTGCAATCAAATGAGACAATATTGATTAGTACAATTAATAACTAGCTAGTTGAAGATTTTGAAATGTGTAAAGGAGAAATTACCCAGAACTTTCTGATCACCATGTCTGCCCTCGTGTCGCACCCGACACCGTCGACAATCTCATCCGGCGGGGCCGGGGCAGCCACGTAGTGCTCCCAGCTCAATCCAAGCTCTGGAAGCCTACCCTCACCAGGCAACGTGACAAACCCCGGGAAGTTTTGCCGGCAAAGAACTCCAAGGAAGGAGTTGGGCCGGCGGACACTATGATGGTGGTCCCAACCCCTGCAGCATGACAAGGCCAACGCATTAGTTATTTGAAGAAACGTGAATGCAGAAGGTACAAAAATATTAAATGCACTTACGTAGCCTCCTCCTCGGACGAGTCCACCCTAGCAGTCACGTGCTCGGGTGAAACAGCTGGGGGTGGCGGCGAGGAAGGCGCCGTAGCAGTCACCCTACCTCCTCTCCCACGACCACGTGCCCCACCTCCTCTCTTCCTACCTCGTCCCCTGCTGGGCACCGCGGTCGACGAAGAAGGGCCCGGCGGTGTGGACATACTGTCCAGCAACGCTCGGCGGAGAGGTGCGTCTGGAATCGAAGACCTCAGACCACGCGCCGACGAAGAAGGGGCCTTGGCGCGCTCCCGACCAGCGCCCACCATCTTTCAACACCTGCCATGACAAACAGTAAACGAAATTAGTACAACATAAAAAAAAGACCGACATGAATAATAATATGTGTATCACTTAAGTGTATCATCATCAAGTACAACATTAAAAAATTTAATACCTGACACTACTAATAATCTCGATCAGTATCATCAATAAATGCATAATCATCATCATCACTATAATCAATGACGGGCTCATAGGGTTCAGTGGCATCAACATGTGGAAGGCCACCTTGACGTAATCGGTCAAGCAATGACAGGTCATCCGCAGCAGTAACCTCTTCTTGTTCCGGTTCTTCTTGTTCCTCCTCTGGGGTGATGTCGGATTCACTGTCGCTGTCTACTTCAATGTTTTGGGGTGAAGTATAGCGGTTCTTGAAACGCTTTTTGGAAAGACGTGTCTCTTGGAAGAATTCTCCTTCATATGTGTCTGGGTTAATGTGAGGTTCATAATCCTCTTCCTTTGGGGGAGATAGTCTAGCACGTGGCGGCACTTCATAAACGACATCCCAACCTTTCAGATTTGGATTAGTTTGGCAGGCCCACGGTAGATAGAATACTTGGGTCGCCTGTTGAGCCGTAATATAGACATCAGGAACATCTAAATGGGTGCTTTGGTTGATTTCAACTAGCCCTATATGTTCATGAGTCCTTCTGGTCTCCTTCGGCTGAAACCAATAACATTTGAAGACTACGACATTCGGTGGGTTTTCACCATAGAATAGAAGTTCATAAACTGCTTCAACTCTCCCATAATACTCGGTACCTCCTTCGCCGATAGCAGATACACAACAATTTGTAGACTTTCGGTCGGCCATAGATAGCTCTTTGCCATAGGTACGAAAGCGATACCCGTTGATGTCGTATTTGTCAAATGAACGGACCTTATAGTCAAAACCATTAGCGACTTGTCTCAATTCGGCGTCCATAGACTCTGAATTAGCCTACAAGTTTAATATGAAAGGATTGTTGCATTACGCACAAATTAGCGAATGAAACCGGGATAGCCGCCTACAAATTAGCCTACAAGTCTAATAGAAATTACCGTTTGTTTGAACCAAGAGATGAAACCGGGATAGCCGCCTCCTTGCTTTGCGAGAAGCTCATACTCTTCGACAGAATCCTTTTGGATCACCGCTCCATACGAGAATAAGGTGACGTATCGACTGTATGAAATATCCAGGAATAAGAGCAGTTCAAAGGAAATAGAAGTTGCGAAACTATGTACCGAGAACTAACTCGATGTACGGCCGCACTTCTATCAGGTTGTTGAAGATATACAACAAAATGGTCCGCCATTGTTCGTTATCCAAAGATACTGGATTTGAAACACTGGCTGGTGCGAGATTCCCTTTGAATAGGCTGAGGTTGGATCCACCCTTTTTAGGGTCGTCAGCATTGTACCGAGGCTTCGGATTATGCAAATGACGATTTTTGGCTTCGTAGTGTGCTGTCACGAAGTTTGCCGCCTCCTCAGTGATGAATGCCTCAGCCATCGATGCTTCAATTCTACATTTATTTTTACATTTTTGTCGAAGCGTCTTCTGCATCCTCTCAGTTGGGTAGCACCAACGATTTTGCACGGGCCCCCCCAATCTTGCCTCGGTCGGGAGATGCAAAATCAAATGTTGCATTGGATTAAAGAAAAGCCCGGTGGAAAGATCTTCTCTAACTTGCAGATCAACTCCGGCGCCAACTCTTCCATTTCTTCTAGCACGCCAGGCGATAGTTCTTTCGCACAAAGAACACAGAAGAAATAGCTGAGTTCTGCCAGTACTAGCCATTCATCCTCAGGGATGAAGCAACGCAACATCACCGGCATTACCCGCTCAATCCATATGTGCCAATCATGACTCTTGAGACCAAATATCTTCAATTTATCAAGACTGGCTCCCCTCTGTAGATTCGCTGCATACCCATCGGGGAACATCAACTGCATTTTCACCCACAAGATAATTTCCCTCATAGCTGGCCTTCCAAGATTGAACCATGCCTTTGGCTTCGTCCAGTTCTGCTTTCCTTTCAGTTCTTTCATGTTTTGTAACGGCCTATCACATAGCGCCTCCAGATCGACTCTAGCCTTAGTATTATCCTTTGACTTCCCATCTATGCCGAACAATGTACCAAAAAGTGCCTCGGCGATATTCTTCTCAGTGTGCATCACGTCGATGTTGTGTGGGCAAAGGAGGTCTTTGAAGTAAGGCAGATCCCATAAGCATGTTTTGTGAGTCCAGGCGTGCTTAGAATTATACCCCTTGAAGTACCCTGGACGCTCTGGATCTGGCTCGAGAGCGTTTAACTGATCCAGGGTCTGTTGGCCTGTCAATGCAGGTGGTGCAGAGTTTTTGACAACTCTACCTCTGATGAAGTTCTTCTTGTCTTTCCTGAACTTATGGCGAGGATTCAGGAACTGTCTATGCATGTCGAAGCAAGAAAACTTGCGACCGGCCTGAAGCCAACGAAACTCAAGAGCTCCCTTGCATGTGGGGCACGGGAACCTTCCATGCACACACCAGCCAACGAATAGCGCATACGCCGGCAAGTCATGCGTCGAATACATGTACCAGACACACATTATGAAGTTCCGTTTGCTATAGGCATCGTATGTCTTGAACCCATTATCCCAGGCTTCTTGCAATTCGTCCTTAAGCGGTTGCATGTACACATTCATAATTTTCCCCGGATAGTTGGGCCCTGGAATTATCAACGTCAGGAAAATGTTCTTTCTTTGCATAATCTGTCCGGGGGGAGATTGAGTGGAAAGACAAATACGGGCCAACAACTGTATTGGGCTGCCGTCATACCAAACACACTGAACCCATCCGTGCTGATGCCGACTCGAGGATGCCTTGGATCTTCCGCTTTGTCACCATGTAATTCATCAAACGTTTTCCACGCAACACCATCCGATGTGTGTACAATCATCAGATTCCCATCTGCATCTAGTTCGGTTCTTTTGCCCGTTTTGTGCCATGTCATCTGTCTGGCCGTCTCTTCGACCATGAAAAGACGTTGAAGTCTTGGTACGATTGGCATATACCGAAGAACACTAACGGGGATTTTGGTCTGTGTCTTCTCACCCATACCGTTGTCTACCACAACATACCTGGAAGACTTGCAAATGGGACAATAGTTCAAGTCCGCATAGTCAAGCCTAAACAAGACACATCCTTTCTCACAGGCATGTATCTTATCATAGGGCATCTTCAGTGCACGGAGGATTTTGTCCGACTGGTACAGGTTTGCAGGCATTACATGGCCTTTTTGTAGAAAGCGTCCAAATACTGTCATCATTGCATCGTAGCATTCTCTGCCCAAGTTGAACTGAGCCTTTAGAGCCATTACTTGTGAGATGGCATCCAACTGACAAAGCTCAGTGTGCTCATGGAGCGGACGTTTTGAAGACTCCAACATTTCATTGAAGGCCTTTGCAGATTCCTCCATCTCCTCGTCCGAATCCCGAGCATCATCAAAGTCTTGCACCATGTTTTCCATCCCGGTACCATGCTCGTCAGTGCGACGACGATCCACCTCAGCTTGGTCACGTTGGGCAGACTCACCATGAAATGTCCACACCGTATAATCGGGCGTAAAACCACTCTTCTGCAGGTGTTTGCCCATTTCAGCCTCTGTCCTCTTTTCCCAATTGCCGCACCGTAAACAGGGGCACCAGGTTTTCCTCTGGCCATTTGCAAATGCGGCTCGCACAAACCCCTTAGTTTTTGTGAACCATTCAGTGCTCCATTTGTTCTTACCAGTGTGACCGGTGTACATCCATGCACGATCACTCATCTTGACTTTCAGAGCTACTAGACACACAACAAATATATATATAATTCACCATGTATATATTCATCAGTTGATCTACTTTGTCAATTTTATTACGTCCATGCAACCTACACTCTAATAGGTAATGATAGGTCCTAATCCCACCCGAGTATGTTTAGATTGGGTTCATTTTCCCATGCTATGCTCCGGATCCTACGCAAAATTTCGGCAGCACCTCCCCGCTGTTCTCCTGATACACGTCTCTGCAATAAACAGAGAGGATGTGTACCCGGAGAACAACAGGGGAGGCACTGACGAAATTTATGCGTCGGATCCGGAGCAAAGCATATGGGAAAACGAACCCAATCTAAACATACTCGGGCTGTCCATGGATAGCGTTGGACAATTCGAAAGAATCAAGGTTATAAATATGCAAATGCATGCATATTAATAACTATGACGCTTTCGAACGGGAGACACATATTGGTTACGCATACTAATGATTCAAGACACATATATAGCTAGCTATCAAGTTTCATCGGAATAGATCAAATAATTAATGGGGGAGGAGGACATGTCATTTGTGCTCACCCACGAACAAAGGGGCAGAGCTCGTCAAACGCACGGCGAGGTCGTCGAACACCAAACCTCGCAGCGATGAAACAACTGCACATTTAAAACTACCCGATCAACACAATTATATATGATGTTTTTCATAACAAAATCGAAAGATATATGACCTAACTAATAATTCACAAATATATGACCCCGTCGGCTTCTGGAAGGCCAAAGAACACCTTTTCGGGGTCGGGGTCTCGGGGTCGGGGTCTCGGGTCGGGGTGTCGGGTCGGGGTCGGGGTCGGGGTGCCGTGTCGGTGTCGGGGTCGGGGTGTCGGGTCAGGCTCGGGGTCGGGGTGTCGGGGTCGGGGTCGGGGTCGGGGTCTCGGGGTCGGGGTGTCGGGTCGGGGTGCCAGGTCGGGGTCGGGGTGCCGTGTCGGTGTCGGGGTCAGGGTGTCGGGTCAGGCTCGGGGTCGGGGTCTCGGGGTCGGGGTGTCGGGTCGGGGTGCCGTCTCGGGGTCGGGGTGTCGGGTCGGGGTGCCGGGTCGGGGTCGGGGTGCCGTGTCGGTGTCGGGGTAAGGGTGGGTGTGGTGTCAGGGTGTCGGTGTCGGGGTGTCGTGTTGGTGTCGGGGTCGGGGTCTCGGGGTCGAGGTGTCGGGTCGGGGTGCCGGGTCGGGGTCGGGGTGCCGTGTCGGTGTCGGGGTCGGGGTGTCGGGTCAGGCTCGGGGTCGGGGTGTCGGGGTCGGGGTTGGGGTCGGGGTGCCGGGTCGGGGTCGGGGTGCCGTGTCGGTGTCGGGGTCGGGGTGTCGGGTCAGGCTCGGGGTCGGGGTGTCGGGGTCGGGGTGTCGGGGTCGGGGTCGGGGTGTCGTGTCGGGGTGCCGGGTCGGGGTCGGGGTGCCGTGTCGGGTCGGGGTTTTTTCCTCTTTTTTCCTTTTCTTCTTCTTCCTATTCTTCCTTTTCTTCCTCTTCTTCTTTTTTCTTCTCCTCCTCCTCCTCTTCTTCTTCCTTTCCTTTTTCCTTTTTCCTCTTCTTCTTCTCCTCCTCTCCTCTTTTTTCTTCTTCTTCTTCCTCTTCTTCTTTTTTCTTCTCCTCCTCCTCTTCTTCTTCTTCCTTTCCTTTTTCCTCTTCTTCTTCACCTCCTCTCCTCTTTTTTCTTCTTCTTCTTCCTCTTCTTCTTTTTTCTTCTCCTCCTCCTCTTCTTCTTCTTCCTTTCCTTTTTCCTCTTCTTCTTCTCCTCCTCTCCTCTTTTTCTCTTCTTCTTCTTCTTTCCTCAAACTAAACTAAACCTAAAACTAAACCTAAAACTAAAACTAAACTAAAACTAAACCTAAAACTACAACTAAAACTAAAACTAAAAAGGAAAAAAAATAGAAAAAAGAGAAAAAAAAGAAAAAAAGGGGGGCTCACCTGGGGCAGGGCCGGTGGAGGAGGCCGGTGGAGGAGGGGGGCGGGGCGGTGGAGGAGGCGGCCTGGGGCGGCGGGGGGCCGGGCCCGGGGCGGTGCGGCGCGGGGCGGCGGGGGGCCGGGGCGGGGGGCGACGGGGCGGTGGGGCGGCGGGGCCCCGGGGCGGTGGGGTGACGGGGCGGCGGGGGCGACGGGGCGGCGGCGGCGGTGGGGTGGGAGGAGAGAACGGCGAGGAGAGAAAGTGAGTAACGGGCGGGGGGGTATGGGCCGTTAGGTAGTGCCCACTTTGTCGTCCGCCTCTCTTTGCCGTCCGCCTTTTTGCCTCTTTGTCGTCTGCTAGCAGACGGCAAAGAGGTGGGCCGTTAAGTTTTTCCCAAACGGGCGGGGGGTGGGGGCCACCTCACTCTTTGCCGTCTGCCAGCGGACGGCAAAGATTCTTTGCCGTCTGCTGGCAGATGGCAAAGAGCTTCTTTGCCGTCTGCCGTTTCTTTGCCGTCTGCTTTTGTGTAGCTGATGGCAAAGAGCTTCTTTGCCGTCAGCTAGCAGACGGCAAAGAGCTGGCAGATGGCAAATTAGCTGATTCCAGTAGTGGTAAATCAAATACCACACCAGCATACATGTATGACCACTTCAGAGAGAGTTTCAAAGATGATATCACAGCTTTGGGTTACAGAGAAGATTACTCCTATTTTAGCCAAGACTCCAAACACTACAGCAAAGAGGCTTAAAGTTGACTTGGAGAAGCTGTACCCCATCCAGCTGCAATATACCACAGTGTGGAAAGCAAAACAAAGGGCCATGAAATCATTGTATGGTGACTGGGCAAATACATTTAGGATGTTGTATAGTTTTAAAGCAGAGGTGGAGAAGAGGTCACCTGGAAGTGTGGTGGAGATAGATACAGAGGTAAGAGAGGATGGCAAGGTTTTATTCAGCAAGTTTTTTATGTGTTTGAAGCCTTGCATAGATGGATTCAAAGCAGGTTGTCGTCCATATTTGAGCATAGACTCATCTTTTTTGACTGGAAAGTGGAATGGTCAGTTGGCTGCATGCAATGCTCTAGATGGACACAACTGGATGTTCCCAATTGCAATAGGAATGTTTCAATCAGAGACAGAGGCATCATGGATATGGTTCATGATGCAACTGAAAAGATGCATAGGGCCAGTTTCTCCTTTGGCCATCCACACAGATGCATGTAATGGGTTGGAAAATGCAGTAAAAAATGTTTTCCCCCATGCTGAGCAGAGGGAGTGCTTTGGACATATGTGGATGAATCTGATAAAAAAATTCAGAGGAGATGAATTTGGGCGCATGTGGCCAGCAGCAAGATCCTACACCAGACAGACACATTCCTATCACCTTGGTAAGATATTGGCATCATGTAGTGATAATGAATTTGCTTCATGGTTGAACACACACCATTCTCTGTTGTGGTATAAATCAGGTTTTAATACTGCCATAAAATGTGATCATATCAATAACAACTTGGCAGAAAGTTTTAACAACAAAGTGAAGGATTTGAAAGACTTGCCTGTGCATGACATGGTGGACCAAATAAGGATCATGATCATGCGTTTATGGGAGTTGAGAGGAAAAATTGCTAATATTTTGGACGGGGACAAGCTTCCAGCAGTGGTACAATAGGTGGTCAACAGGAGTAGAAATCTTTCACATCTATCTGTTGAGAAATCTTCCTTGTGGGGTGCTGAAGTTAGAGATACAAAGAGTGGCAAGAGGCATGTGGTAAATACTGAGTTGCATGAGTGCACTTGCCAAGAGTGGCAACACACTGGAAAACCATGTGAGCATTCCATACTTTTTTTGGCATCTAAACCCAGGTTAAATATGCACCCATATTTGCATGAGTATTATTCAGTACAAAAATTCAAAGCTGCATATGCAAGTCCAATTCCTGCACTGACTGACCAATCTCAGTGGCCTGAGGTGGAAATAGAATTTACCTTGTGTCCCCCTGTCACTAGAAGAAAGGCTGGGAGGCCAAAACAGAGCAGATTCAAAGCTTGGTTTGAGAAAGGTGGTTGTAGTAAGAAGGGGAAAAGGAAAAGGAAAAGAATGATAAGCCCAAAAGGGCTCAAAAAGGTAACAAAAATAGGTGCAAGTTGTGTGAGGTACTTGGGCACAGAGTTGGTTCATCCAAATGCATCTACACTCCTCAGAGGCCAAAGTATGTTTATGTTACTGTTTTTGCAAGTTTTTGATTTTGCTACTTGTTCTAGTATCTAACCAAGTGAAATGCTTTATTTTTTAGGAGGAAGCGTGCAGAAAAAGCCCCACCTCTTGTTGTTGAACAGTGCTGGCCAGTGAAAAAAGCAAGACTCAGTGGCTTTAGAAGGAAGAGCACTAAGTAGATAATGTTTGGTGACAAAGATATGGAGCAAACTGAAACTGTTACTGCTGAACATGAGCTAAGTGTTTCTGTTTTGGACGATGTGATGCATACTGAATCTGTTTTGCAGGCGCTAGGGCAATCTGAAACTGTTGCAGATGAAGCAACTGTTGTGCTGCCATGCGAATCTGCTTTGACAGCTGTGTTGCCATGTTTGGAGGTTGTGGTGCCAAGTGTTGAGTTGCAAACTGAAGTAGTTGAACAATGTGTGCCATCTACTCAAGCTACAGAAGTGCAAACTGAAGAAGTGGGACATGATGAGGGGCAAAAGTTGAGGGGGCCTAGTGGAGTTGGCAAGAAAACCAAGGGGCCAAAAAGCAAGAGCATCAGCATCAACAAACTATGCGCCGTGGAACCAAACGGTGGAAAAAAGGAGAAGAAATCGAGTGGTAGAAAGAAGCAAAAGAAATAAAGTCGAAATCATTCAAATTTGATGTGAAAACTTATGTTTGTTGTCATTTGATGTGAAAACTTATGTACTTTCATGTGAAAACTTACGTGCTATGATGTTGATTTGACTTGAAATAAAATTCAAATTTGAACCGACATTCAAATTTGAACCTATCTCCAATATTTTTGGAGTTCATTTGTTTGTTCTGTGATGTTGCATTGTTTTATGTACTACTATGCACTTTAGTTCATAAATCCAACCCTTTTTGTGAAGTCCAACTCATAGTCACTGAAAATGTTGTCCAAACAGGCTCCAAAGTAAGGGAAAACGACCCCATTTCTAAGCAAGTTTTTTTCGACCTTCTCAAAATCACAAAAAAAGATTTTCTTAGCTTATATTATACCTATATAGGATCAATACGAAGTCTCACCTTTTTTGAATAAGTATTCATATTATTAATTTATTTTTGAAAAAACACCCTTTAATACAAAGTCAGCAATAAAACAAGTTTAAAAATTTAAAATGCAAAAATAACTTCAGATCCTCCTTAGTCACTCCAAAATGAAGCTAAGGTGAGGTTTTTGATTTTTTGCATTTTCAAAACCTCAAACCCTCTTCTCACTCCTTTAAACTCTATGCAACCTCAGTCGAGATAGTCCAATTTGTGAAGGTTATTGTAGGGGATCGTAGCAGAATTTTAAAATTTTCGACGCATCACCAAGATCCATCTATGGAGTCTACTAGCAATGAGAGGGAAGGAGTGCATCTACATACCCTTGTAGATCGCGAGCGGAAGCGTTCTAGTGAACGGGGTTGATGGAGTCGTACTCGTCGTGATCCAAATCACCGATGACCGAGCGCCGAACGGCGGCACCTCCGCGTTCAACACACGTACGGAGCAGTGACATCTCATCCTTCTTGATCCAGCAAGGGGGAAGGAGAGGTTGATGGAGATCTAGCAGCACGACGGCGTGGTGGTGGAAGTAGCGGGGATCCCGGCAGGGCTTCGCCAAGCGCAAGCGGGAGAGAGGTGTGTCACGGGAGGGAGAGGGAGGCGCCAAGGGCTAGGGTACAGCAGCCCTCCCTCCCCCCCTTTATATAGGCCCCCTAGGGGGGGGGGGCGCCGGCCCCTGGGATCCCATCTACAGGGGGGCGGCGGCCAAGGGGGGGAAACTTCCCCTCCAAGTCAGGTGGGGCGCCCCCACCCCCAGGGTTCCAACCCTAGGCACAGGGGGAGGCCCATGGGGGGCGCACCAGCCCACTAGGGGCTGGTTCCCCTCCCACTAGGGGCTGGTTCCCCTCCCACTTCAGCCCATGGGGCCCTCCGGGATAGGTGGCCCCACCCGGTGGACCCCCGGGACCCTTCCGGTGGTCCCGGTACAATACCGATAACCCCCGAAACTTTCCCGGTGGCCGGAACTGGACTTCCTATATATAATTCTTCACCTCCGGACCATTCCGGAACTCCTCGTGACGTCCGGGATCTCATCCGGGACTCCGAACAACTTTCGGGTTTCCGCATACTAATATCTCTACAACCCTAGCGTCACCGAACCTTAAGTGTGTAGACCCTACGGGTTCGGGAGACATGCAGACATGACCGAGACGCCTCTCCGGTCAATAACCAACAGCGGGATCTGGATACCCATGTTGGCTCCCACATGTTCCACGATGATCTCATCGGATGAACCACGATGTCGAGGATTCAATCAATCCCGTATACAATTCGCTTTGTCAATCGGTACGTTACTTGCCCGAGATTCGATCGTCGGTATCCCAATACCTTGTTCAATCTCGTTACCGGCAAGTCTCTTTACTCGTACCGTAATGCATGATCCCGTGGCTAAATCCTTAGTCACATTGAGCTCATTATGATGATGCATTACCGAGTGGGCCCAGAGATACCTCTCCGTCACACGGAGTGACAAATCCCAGTCTCGATCAGTGCCAGCCCAACAGACACTTTCGGAGATACCCGTATTGTACCTTTATAGTCACCCAGTTACGTTGTGACGTTTGGCACACCCAAAGCACTCCTACGGCATCCGGGAGTTGCACGATCTCATGGTCTAAGGAAATGATACTTGACATTGGAAAAGCTCTAGCAAACGAACTACACGATCTTTTGTGCTATGCTTAGGTTTGGGTCTTGTCCATCACATCATTCTCCTAATGATGTGATCCCGTTATCAATGACATCCAATGTCCATAGTCAGGAAACCATGACTATCTGTTGATCAACGAGCTAGTCAACTAGAGGCTTACTAGGGACACGTTGTGGTCTATGTATTCACACATGTATTACGATTTCCGGATAACACAATTATAGCATGAACAATAGACAATTATCATGAACAAAGAAATATAATAATAACCATTTATTATTGCCTCTAGGGCATATTTCCAACAGTCTCCCACTTGCACTAGAGTCAATAATCTAGTTACATTGTGATGAATCGAACACCCATAGCGTCCTGGTGTTGATCATGTTTTGCTCTAGGGAGAGGTTTAGTCAACGGATCTGCTACATTCAGGTCCGTATGTACTTTACAAATATCTATGTCTCCATTCTGAACACTTTCACGAATGGAGTTGAAGCGACGCTTGATGTGCCTGGTCTTCCTGTGAAACCTGGGCTCCTTGGCAAGGGCAATAGCTCCAGTGTTGTCACAGAAGAGAGTCATCGGGCCTGACGCGTTGGGAATCACCCCTAGGTCGGTAATGAACTCCTTTATCCAGACTGCTTCCTGTGCTGCCTCTGAGGCCGCCATGTACTCCGCTTCACATGTAGATCCCGCCACGACGCTTTGCTTGCAACTGCATCAGCTTACTACTCCTCCATTCAAAATATACACGTATCCGGTTTGTGACTTCGAGTCATCCAGATCTGTGTCGAAGCTAGCGTCGACGTAACCCTTTACGACGAGCTCTTCGTCACCTCCATAAACGAGAAACATATCCTTAGTCCTCTTCAGGTACTTCAGGATATTCTTGACCGCTGTCCAGTGTTCCATGCCGGGATTACTTTGGTACCTTCCTACCAAACTTACGGCAAGGTTTACATCAGGTCTGGTACACAGCATGGCATACATAATAGACCCTATGGCCGAGGCATAGGGGATGACACTCATCTTTTCTCTATCTTCTGCCGTGGTCGGGCATTGAGCCGTGCTCAATTGCACACCTTGCAATACAGGCAAGAACCCCTTCTTGGACTGATCCATATTGAACTTCTTCAATATCTTGTCAAGGTATGTACTCTGTGAAAGACCAATGAGGCGTCTTGATCTATCTCTATAGATCTTGATGCCTAGTATATAAGCAGCTTCTCCAAGGTCCTTCATTGAAAAACACTTATTCAAATAGGCCTTTATACTTTCCAAGAATTCTATATCATTTCCCATCAATAGTATGTCATCCACATATAATATGAGAAATGCTACAGAGCTCCCACTCACTTTCTTGTAAACACAGGCTTCTCCATAAGTCTGTGTAAACCCAAACGCTTTGATCATCTCATCAAAGCGAATGTTCCAACTCCGAGATGCTTGCAACAACCCATAGATTGAGCGCTGGAGCTTGCATACTTTGTTAGCATTCTTAGGATCGACAAAACCTTCCGGCTGCATCATATACAATTCTTCCTTAAGGAAGCCGTTAAGGAATGCCGTTTTGATGTCCATTTGCCATATCTCATAATCATAGAATGCGGCAATTGCTAACATGATTCGGACGGACTTCAGCTTCGCTACGGGTGAGAAAGTCATCATCGTAGTCAACCCCTTGAACTTGTCGATAACCCTTAGCGACAAGTCGAGCCTTATAGATGGTCACATTACCATCCGCGTCTGTCTTCTTCTTAAAGATCCATTTATTTTCTATGGCTCGCCGATCATCGGGCAAGTCAGTCAAAGTCCATACTTCGTTTTCATACATGGATCCTATCCCGGATTTCATGGCTTCTAGCCATTTGTCGGAATCCGGGCCCTCCATCGCTTCTTCATAGTTCGAAGGTTCACCGTTGTCTAACAACATGATTTCCAGGACAGGGTTGCCGTACCACTCTGGTGTGGAACGTGTCCTTGTGGACCTTCAAAGTTCAGCAGTAACTTGATCCGAAGCTTCATGATCATCTTCATTAACTTCCTCCCCAGTCGGTGTAGGCACCACAGGAATATCTTCCCGCGCTGCGCTACTTTCCGGTTCGGAAGGGGTGACTATCACCTCATCAAGTTCCACTTTCCTCCCACTTACTTCCTTCGAGAGAAACTCTTTCTCCAGAAAGGACCCGTTCTTGGCAACGAAGATCTTGCCTTTGGATCTGAGGTAGAAGGTATACCCAATAGTTTCCTTAGGGTATCCTATGAAGGCGCATTTTTCCGATTTGGGTTCGAGCTTTTCAGGTTGAAGTTTTTTGACATAAGCATCGCATCCCCAAACTTTTAGAAACGACAGCTTAGGTTTCTTCCCAAACCATAATTCATACGGCGTCGTCTCAACGGATTTCGACGGAGCCCTATTTAAAGTGAATGCGGCAGTCTCTAAATCATAGCCCCAAAATGAGAGCGGTAGATCGGTAAGAGACATCATAGATCGCACCATATCCAATAGAGTGCGATTACAATGTTCGGACACACCATTTCGCTGAGGTGTTCCAGGCGGCGTGAGTTGTGAAACGATTCCACATTTCTTTAAGTGCGTACCAAATTCGTGACTTAAATATTATCTTCCACGATCTGATCGTAGGAACTTTATTTTTCTGTCACGTTGATTCTCAACCTCACTCTGAAATTCCTTGAACTTTTCAAAGGTTTCAGACTTGTGTTTCCTTAGGTAGACATACCCATATCTACTTAAGTCATCAGTGAGAGTGAGAACATAACGATATCCTCCGCGAGCCTCAACACTCATTGGACCGCACACATCGGTATGTATGATTTTCAATAAATTGGTTGCTCGCTCCATTGTTCCGGAGAACGGAGTCTTGGTCATCTTGCCCATGAGGCATGGTTCGCACGTGTCAAATGATTCGTAATCAAGAGACTCCAAAAGTCCATCTGCATGGAGCTTCTTCATGCGCTTGACACCAATGTGACCAAGGCGGCAGTGCCACAAGTATGTGGGACTATCGTTATCAACTTTACATCTTTTGGTATTCACACTATGAATATGTGTAACATCACGTTCGAGATTCATCAAGAATAAACCATTGACCAGCGGGGCATGACCATAAAACATATCTCTCATATAAATAGAACAACCATTATTCTCGGATTTAAATGAGTAGCCATCTCGCATTAAACGAGATCCAGATACAATGTTCATGCTCAAAGCTGGCACTAAATAACAATTATTGAGGTTTAAAACTAATCCCGTAGCTAAATGCAGAGGCAGCGTGCCGACGGCGATCACATCGACCTTGGAACCATTCCCGACGCGCATCGTCACCTCGTCCTTCGCCATTCTCCGCTTATTCCGCAGCTCCTGTTTTGAGTTACAAATATGAGCAACCGCACCGGTATAAAATACCCAGGAGCTACTACGAGTACTGGTAAGGTACAGATCAATTACTTGTATATCACATATACCTTTGGTGTTGCCGGCCTTCTTGTCCGCTAAATATTTGGGGCAGTTCCGCTTCCAGTGACCACTTTCCTTGCAATAAAAGCACTCAGTCTCAGGCTTGGGTCCATTCCTTGACTTCTTCCCGGCAACTGGCTTACCGGGCGCGGCAACTCCCTTGCCGTCCTTCTTGAAGTTCTTCTTACCCTTGCCCTTCTTGAACTTAGTGGTTTTATTCACCATCAACACTTGATGTTCCTTTCTGATCTCCACCTCTGCTGATTTCAGCATTGAATATACCTCAGGAATGGTATTTTCCATCCCTTGCATATTGAAGTTCATCACAAAGCTCTTGTAGCTCGGTGGAAGCGACTGAAGGATTCTGTCAATGACCGCGTCATCCGGGAGATTAACTCCCAGCTGAGACAAGCGGTTGTGTAACCCAGACATTCTGAGTATGTGCTCACTAACAGAACTATTTTCCTCCATTTTACAGCTGAAGAACTTGTCGGAGACTTCATATCTCTCGACCCGGGCATGAGCTTGGAAAATCATTTTCAGCTCTTCGAACATCTCATATGCTCCATGTTTCTCAAAACGCTTTTGGAGCCTCGGTTCTAAGCTGTAAAGAATGCCGCACTGAACGAGGGAGTAATCATCAGCACGTGATTGCCAAGCGTTCATAACGTCTTGGTTCTCTGGGATGGGTGCTTCACCTAGCGGTGCTTCTAGGATATAATCTTTCTTGGCAGCTATGAGGATGATCCTCAGGTTCCGGACCCAGTCCGTATAGTTGCTGCCATCATCTTTCAGCTTGGTTTTCTCTAGGAACGCGTTGAAGTTGAGGACAACGTGGGCCATTTGATCTACAAGACATATTGTAAAGATTTTAGACTAAGTTCATAATAATTAAGTTCATCTAATCAAATTATTCAATGAACTCCCACTCAGATAGACATCCCTCTAGTCATCTAAGTGAAACATGATCCGAGTTAACTAGGCCGTGTCCGATCATCACGTGAGACGGACTAGTCAAGATCAGTGAACATCTCCATGTTGATCGTATCTTCTATACGACTCATGCTCGACCTTTCGGTCTTCCGTGTTCCGAGGCCATGTCTGTACATGCTAGGCTCGTCAAGTCAACCTAAGTGCATTGCGTGTGTTCCGAGGCCATGTCTGTACATGCTAGGCTTGTCAACACCCATTGTATGCGAACGTTAGAATCTATCACACCCGATCATCACGTGGTGCTTCGAAACAACGAACCTTCGCAACGGTGCACAGTTAGGGGGAACACTTTCTTGAAATTATTATAAGGGATCATCTTACTTACTACTGTCGTTCTAAGCAAATAAGATGCAAAACGTGATAAACATCACATGCAATCAAATAGTGACATGATATGGCCAATATCATTTTGCTCCTTTGATCTCCATCTTCGGGGCGCCATGATCATCTTCGTCACCGGCATGACACCATGATCTCCATCATCGTGTCTTCATGAAGTTGTCACGCCAACGATTACTTCTACTTCTATGGCTAACGCGTTTAGCAGTAAAGTAAAGTAATTTACATGGCGTTATTCAATGACACGCAGGTCATACAAAATAATAAAGACAACTCCTATGGCTCCTGCCGGTTGTCATACTCATCGACATGCAAGTCGTGATTCCTATTACAAGAATATGATCAATCTCATACATCACATATATCATTCATCACATCTTCTGGCCATATCACATCACAAGGCACATGCTGCAAAAATAAGTTAGACGTCCTCTAATTGTTGTTGCAAGTTTTTTTACGTGGCTTCTATAGGTTTCTAGCAAGAACGTTTCTTACCTACGTAAAACCACAACGTGATATGCCAATTTCTATTTACCCTTCATAAGGACCCTTTTCATCGAATCCGTTCCGACTAAAGTGGGAGAGACAGACACCCGCTAGCCACCTTATGCAACTAGTGCATGTCAGTCGGTGGAACCTGTCTCACGTAAGCGTACGTGTAAGGTCGGTCCGGGCCGCTTCATCCCACAATACTGCCGAAACAAGATAAGACTAGTAGTGGCAAGAAGAATTGACAACATCTACGCCCACAACTGCTTTGTGTTCTACTCGTGCATAGTAACTACGCATAAACCTGGCTCATGATGCCACTGTCGGGGATCATAGCAGAATTTTAAAATTTTCCACGCATCACCAAGATCCATCTATGGAGTCTACTAGCAACGAGAGGGAAGGAGTGCATCTACATACCCTTGTAGATCGCGAGCGGAAGCTTTCTAGTGAACGGGGTTGATGGAGTCGTACTCGTCGTGATCCAAATCACCGATGACCGAGCGCCGAACGGACGGCACCTCCGCGTTCAACACACGTACGGAGCAGCGACGTCTCCTCCTTCTTGATCCAACAAGGGGGAAGGAGAGGTTGATGGAGATCCAGCAGCACGACGGCGTGGTGGTGGAAGTAGCGGGGATCCCGGCAGGGCTTCGCCAAGCGCAAGCGGGAGAGAGATGTGTCACGGGAGGGAGAGGGAGGCGCCAAGGGCTAGGGTACAGTAGCCCTCCCTCTCCCCCCTTTATATAGGCCCCCTAGGGGGGGCGCCGGCCCCTAGGATCCCATCTACAGGGGGGGCGGCGGCCAAGGGGGGAAACTTCCCCCCCAAGTCAGGTGGGGCGCCCCCCACCCCCAGGGTTCCAACCCTAGGCGCAGGGGGAGGCCCATGGGGCCCTCCGGGATAGGTGGCTGGTTCCCCTCCCACTTCAGCCCATGGGGCCCTCCGGGATAGGTGGCCCCACCCGGTGGACCCCCGGGACCCTTCCGGTGGTCCCGGTACAATACCGATAACCCCCGAAACTTTCCCGGTGGCCGAAACTGGACTTCCTATATATAATTCTTCACCTCCGAACCATTCCGGAACTCCTCGTGACGTCCGGGATCTCATCCGGGAATCCGAACAACTTTCGGGTTTCCACATACTAATATCTCTACAACCCTAGCGTCACCGAACCTTAAGTGTGTAGACCCTACGGGTTCGGGAGACATGCAGACATGACCGAGACGCCTCTCCGGTCAATAACCAACAGCGGGATCTGGATACCCATGTTGGCTCCCACATGTTCCACGATGATCTCATCAGATGAACCACGATGTCGAGGATTCAATCAATCCCGTATACAATTCCCTTTGTCAATCGGTATGTTACTTGCCCGAGATTCGATCGTCGGTATCCCAATACCATGTTCAATCTCGTTACCGGCAAGTCTCTTTACTCGTACCGTAATGCATGATCCCGTGGCTAACTCCTTAGTCACATTGAGCTCATTATGATGATGCATTACCGAGTGGGCCCAGAGATACCTCTCCGTCACACGGAGTGACAAATCCCAGTCTCGATCCGTGCCAGCCCAACAGACACTTTCGGAGATACCCGTAGTGTACCTTTATAGTCACCCAGTTACGTTGTGACGTTTGGCACACCCAAAGCACTCCTACGGCATCCGGGAGTTGCACGATCTCATGGTCTAAGGAAATGATACTTGACATTGGAAAAGCTCTAGCAAACGAACTACACGATCTTTTGTGCTATGCTTAGGTTTGGGTCTTGTCCATCACATCATTCTCCTAATGATGTGATCCCGTTATCAATGACATCCAATGTCCATAGTCAGGAAACCATGACTATCTGTTGATCAACGAGCTAGTCAACTAGCGGCTTACTAGGGACACATTGTGGTCTATGTATTCACACATGTATTACGATTTTCGGATAACACAATTATAGCATGAACAATAGACAATTATCATGAACAAAGAAATATAATAATAACCATTTATTATTGCCTCTAGGGCATATTTCCAACAGTTTTTTCATGCAAAGATCATTAGATCAAGTTTATCATTTTATATCATAACTATGTAACATAACAAGACTATATGCGCAGGTTTTTCATTTTTTAGAATTTTTTTGAATTAGTTATAAACATTTGAATGTTCGGTCAAACCTTTCAAAACCCCGTTGACTGCCTCCAAAACCCATGTAACCCTAGCGCCAAACGTCCACCGTCGATCTAACCCTAACGCCAAACTGCGGCCGTCGGATAGGCCTCCTAGAAGGATTCCGCGGGGGCGATCCGTGGGAGCCCTGGTTCTCCAATCTGATTGGCCACCGTTTTTTCTCTCTGACGAACAGATAACGTTGAGCGGGGGAGCATCTCAGTGACCGTTGGGCCGAGCGGATCGGGCCCGGCAGAGCCTGACGTGCGTGCGCACGGCCGTCGAGAGGGGGGGATGGGCTGCATGCGAGAGGGTCAATGACATGTGGGCCATCCCTGTCCCATGCATGCCATGCAACGTCGCAGCCTAGCTATTCTGTGCTTGTGAACGGTGCTCGTGAACGCTGTGACACAGCCTAGCCATTTGCATGCGGGCTTGCATGCACGCATCGACGCAGTAAAGCAGCGGCAGGGGGCGCAGCGTATAGGTACGTCGCATCTAAGCTATTTTAACAAATGCATGTTTGAACCTGAGACACGGGACGGACGCGTCGGTGGTGCAGCTCCTTTTTCAGTGTCACGCGCGGATAACCGGGCCTGTTTCCCAAGCGGCGTCACTGCCGATGCAAGTGCACGAAATGATGCATCTCGCCTGTGCCGCCCGTGCCTCTTTGGATGCTCTGCCCGCCGTTTTTGAATTAATGCCCGCAATTACTTATGCCAGTACGAACGGAGAAGAGAAAACGATCGAGAAGGCACCGTGTACACATTGACCACGGCTGCAACGCGGCTATAAAAGGGCACCATTTCCTCATCCCTCTCACACTCATCTCTCAAGCCTCCTCCGCTTCTTCTTTTCGAGCCAAATCCACCACTCGAGCCACCATGCAGTTCAACGACCCTACCTACCGTCGCCCTCGCACCGTGCCGGAGAGGGAGTACCCGGCCGGAGTCATCGTCGAGAATAGCCTGAGGGTGTGGGCCATCTCAAGGTGGAGGGGCCCTAGAGAGCTGGCTCGCTTCTTCCTCCAAGCCAGCTACCGCCACCTCCCTCCGGGCACTCCGCCCATGTTCCACCTCCACGAGCAGTACGATGGCAACGCCAACGGCTTCTTCATCGGCCTCTACGTCACCTTCACCAACCCCTACGACGCTCACCACCTCCTCGGCGAGGTGTTCTGGTGTGGATGCGAGTTTATCGCGTTCACGACCTACAACATCTTCACCAACTTCCACCACATCTTCCCTCACCCCAACGGCATGCACACCCTCCCCTACCAGATGCCGAAGAACGACGAGTGAGGGGTGCCGGCTAAGGAGGAGGGGCCAAGGATTTGTTCGAGTGCGAGTCTTTCTATCTATCTAGCTTGTGTTTGTGTTGGTTCGGGCGTGTGTGCCCGTGTCTTCTATCTATCTAGTTTTAATTATTTTCCTTTCATGTTTTATGAACTATATGTTGTAAGGGGATGCCCCTCTATATGTTCTATCTATCTATGCTACTAGGGTACCCGATGCCCCTCTATCGTGCTATCTATTAATGTTTTTTCGGGCCTAAAGTTTCTCCATTGCATTTTATTTATGTGGCCATGTGAACTAAAAAATGCACTAAAACATGATCCAATCATATAAGTTGTTGTTAGCACGTGTCTAGTTAATTATCTTCCTTTTATGTTTTATGCACTATATGTTGTAAGGGGATGCCCCTCTATGTTGTAAGGAGATGCTACTAGGGGCACACTAGATGTCTTTTTTTTTGAGAGGGGCACAACCTTTTTCGGTTGAAACACACGAGTAAAAACTTTGAAAACACCATAGCACAAATCAAAAAAATTTAAAAATGATGCTTGGTTGAAATAAACTAGAACCAAACAATTGCAACTTTTTTGGTTCACAAAGACTGCAAGTTAGACTGCTAACTAGAACCAACCTTTTGTTTTAGCCGAAACAACACGGGCCCCTACCATCGGACACGATAGCTTATGCATAAAAATAGCTCAAATAATTATCAGATGAGTAATCTAAAAAAAGGTGACTGCAGGAAACTTAAAATTTGTGAAATAACCTAAAGCCGAAAAGATATATCGATGTCAATGACCGTGTGCACTTTTTTTTTGCACTAGCTACACTTCTTTTATCAATGGGCCTGGATATGTTCTATTCGGCCCTGCCTAACTTCTATATGGGCCTGGCCTTTTCGGGCAACTGTGGACGAACCTTTTTTTCCTTTTCTTACTCTACCACTGAACCTGAAACTGATGACGAACTGAAGAACTGAAAAAACGGGGCCGAAACAGAGTGGAGAAGACATGCCGAATTTGTACAGCGCAACACTTTTATTCAATCCATATCATTACGATTACAAATGATGCCCAATCTATTCACTTACGACTAATTATCATCACATAAACAAATGCGAGAGCAATTACACAAAGATAAAAAAGTCCGGCCATCAACCCCATCAAATTGCCCTGCTTCTGCAATTTGATGAGTTTCTTCATCTGCTTATTCAGCTTCTTCAACTCTGCCGTCACTCCTGCATCCCCCACAGTAGCACCAATGGAATGGGCGCCCCCAATGGAATTGCCAGATCCAGGGGCCCCAGATCCAGACGCGCCCGATCCAAACTTGCCCAACTTCTCCGCCTCCAACGGTAAATCGAGCTCCCCTGATGCACCCTCCAGTTGAATCCGCTCTATGTACTCATCTAGCCACTCAAAATGGGTGCATTGCTTCAATTTCTGAAATCGGAAAGATGAACCCTAAATTCCAAATCCGATGAAAAAGGGCAAATATGAAATTGGGAGACAAAAACCAAAATTGGCATATTGAGAAGTAAAATCTCACCTTTCCCTGCTCTGGTTTGCTCTCGCATTTCACGAATTCCCGCCCAAGGTTGCCATTCTTGTCGGTCGTTGTGACTAGCCGCTTCAGGGGTGCGATACGTGGGCATGCAGGGCACCTTGTCATGGGCACTGCGCCATAGCGCGGCCATGAGCGGCCGGAGGCTGAAGCGGAGCTCGACATTGCTAGGTCGCGGCCCGGAACGGCGTTGCTGCGCGTCGTCGCCGGAGAAGAAGAAGAACAACGGTCGGGGAGGGGGGAGGATGGGCTCGGGTGCTGCACGGCTCGGGGCACGGCTCGGTGTCCTCTTGTACCAATGCTGACCTGGATAAGTTAGTGGGTCCCACGCCATGGATCCTGCTCACCTGACCAATGCTGAGTTGGATAAGTTAGTGGGTCCCACGCTGTGGGTCCCGCTCACCTGATTCGAGTTTTAAACATGTGTCTTTGGATTAGGCAGCAGTGTCGCATGAGAGCTATTTTTTCAACGCAGATGTCGCATGAGAGCTATTACAACCAATGACGTCGCATGAGAGACAATTCACACCAACGACGTCGCATGGGAGCTATTCGCCCGTACGAGGGTGAAGGGGCTTTGACCAAGGACAACAGGCTTCTGGGCGTGTTCACGCTCACTGGCATCCCTCCAGCGCCAAGAGGCGTGCCAAATTTCAAAGTGACGTTCGAAATCGAGGAAAACGGCGTTCTGAAGGTCGTGGCAAAGGACAGGGAGACCGGAAACAAGAACAGCATCACCATCGCCAGCGACAAGGGTGGGCTGAGCAAGTACGAGATAGATCGTATGGTGCGTGATGCTAACAAGTGCAAGTCTGAGGAGAAGAAGCAGATGAAGAACGTGAAGGAGGAACGCGGATAGCCATGAGGCTCTCAAAGTACGCGTGCATCGTGCTCTTTTTACAATCCTACAAAATAACTCCGCCTTTAATTTATAATGGATGCTTAGTACCGGTATTATTCTGCACTTTCTGGCACTGCGCATGTGCATGGCCCTAGTAGCCTTGCTTGTATTTCGTTTGTTTTCTGAACCAAGTTCATCTGGTGACATTGAGTAATTTCCGAAGTTGATCCGCCATCTAGTATTTGCTTGACTCGACAAACAAAATGTGTATCTGAAATGCTTATAAAATGGTTTGGTGTATATGTGCGTATCACAAACAGCACTGTTCGTTAGCAATCTGAAAGTCAGCTTGTAATCAGAGCACTGATGTGCAGAGGATCCTTCCCTGTGACGCCACAATCGTACACATAAACTAAACTGAGATAGTATATAGCAACCAAACAGTGAGCAAATTCCCTTCTTTTTTTGTTATTCTTTTCATTAGTCCTCAACTCGTCCGTCCACACACGCTAATACTTTTTTGTACATCACTAATGGTTTTTTGTTTATGCTGGTTATGCTATTCTTCTATAAATTAAGGAAAGATGAAGAGATTTGGATATTTCGTATGCTGCCTCCCCAATTCATGGTAGTATGGGATAAACATGTGGTGAAGATGCTCTTATTAGGGTGCTTGGGATACAACTGAAAAAACAAATACTCGCAAGAGGAATGCTGAGTAGAATCTGATAACAATTATGTTTGCGGGTAGATTTTGAAAAGAATTTAATTAGAAACATGTGCCAAGACACCTAATTACTCAGTATAGTTCTAGACATTATGTATCTAAATGAGTTTATGTGGGATATTGGATGCCATGCCTGAATTTTAGGACAGTAAAACTGCACCTACACCGAGCTCTCTCATGTCCATAGCTATTCGGCAGTATGGTAAGTGCAGTTGCAACCATCATAGCTACATTGGGCTGCTATGCAAGCCTACATTGTGTTAGATCTCGCCGATTTCTAATGTTGTTTGTCCGGTTCTATTAGTATGAGTAGTGCAATACTTCTCAACTATTTGCACCATCTAAATTTTAACAAAATATTTATATTCATCTTTCAACACTTAGTTATGCACAAATATATGAAAAATCCTACCATTCTGTCAAAAAATAGATAGGCGCCGCAACAGGCGCCATCAACGATCTAGTTTTACAATATGATGGTTGCAACTGCACTTACCATACTGCCGAATTAAGCTTAGCTCGTATGCTTAAGTTTTTTATGGTGGAACCAACCCACCCTCATGCAAGTCTTAAACTTGGCACAAATGCCCGCATTTCGTTGGATTTCTTCAAGTATTTCTGGCAATGTTCTTTTAGTGGGAGATGACATTTGGTTGACTATGTGGCGCATGTGGTGACTTCATCGACCTCAAGGTATACCGGCCCAGCCTGTTGTGGTTTCTTTTAGGGATAGGGTGTGTGTGCGAGCGATCATTTATATAGGTAGAGGCAGTGGCGGACAAGGCAACTGGGACAGGGTGGGCCAATAATGCATATATTCGTAAAATTTATTTTTAATTATTTAGTATATCTATTATGCTATGGGCTGGGTCCAGCTCTGTCACTGGGCAGAGGTGAAAGATGTTTATTTTCCACCCCCAAATATGCCTCAATGGACAAATGCCCCATGGAGTTAATATTGGTACAATTTTGATCCTGAAATATCTTAAACCCGTTAAATCTTTCCCTTGAGCCGTTTTTATTGATTTAGGAGGTTTGGGGAGTAAACGTCGTCTTCCTCCTCTCTCCCTCTCTCCTACGTGGACGACATGGAAACCGATGCTCGTCACCGAGGTGCTACAGCACCACCCCGGGGCCATATAGCTTGCCCTAGACCCCTATCTTCGCTTCCCCTCTCCCTTCTCTCTCACAGCGGGAATTGCTCGCCCCCACACACCCGTGCTAGGGTCACCGCCACCACCACCGGCCACGTTGAGCCACACCACCGTGTCAAGAACCTTCGTTGCGCCTTCCTTGTTCACTCAGCCATAGTGATTGGAGTGAGTTGCCCCCAAATTACAGCCTGGATGTCATCTTTTTGTCTTCGGTCAACCGTCGTCATGCCCGATTTTACAGTGGTTCTTTTTTGGGAATTTTCTTGAACGTTTAGAATTTGCCGCTTTTGTTTGTTTCTTTAACAGCCACATTGCATACCTAGCACAGGAGCTTGCTGGTCGGAGCGGCTAGTATCGCACGCACATCACTACAGAGTCTTGGTTCGAAACCTTGCTCCAGCGCCCTAATTTTTGGCGTTTTTCCACCTTGTGAACGTGCCTCTGCAAAATGAGCCGGCCCGAGCCCTAATTTTTGGCGTTTTTCCACCTAGCGAACGTGCCTCTGCAAAATGAGCCGGCCGAGCTGCGCCCTGTGTGAAACGTTGACTCTCTGATGCAAAGAGCGTCACAGAGAAGCTCCCCTGGGCCGGCTAGCACAACATGCGCATCACTACAGAGTCTTGGATTCAAAACCTTGCTCTAGCGCGCTAATTTTTGGCATTTTTCCACCTCACGAACGTGCCTCTGCAAAATGGGCCGGCCCAAGTGAGTCGCGCCCTGTGTGAAACATCAACTCTGATGTAGAGAGCGTCACATAGGAGCACCCGTGGTGGAGAGCTCTACGGGGCCTAGAGCTTGGTGTTGGGCTTGCATGCCCGGGCTGAGCATCCACGTCTAGGGCGGGGCTTTCAACAAGGGGAGCACCTATGGCTCGTTTAATGCGAGACTTAGGATGCCGTGCCTGAGCAAGCGTTAGACTGTCCCAGCGCGCGGGAGGCCATAACCTCGTCTTTTTTTCCCGTTTTTCTCTTTTTCTTTCTTTTTTTACTTTTTTATACTTTCAAATATTCTTTTTTTTGTGAAAAGGATCAGATCTGTTATAAACATTCACCGGAAGTACAAAGCACCTCAAACATAATAAAAATTACATCGAGGTCCATGGACCACTGAATGACTATTGTCGCTGCCAGAACAAGCCGTTGACGCGCCGCTGTCGCCGCTCCCATACCGGAGCCGGCCTGACCTTGTCGATGACAGCTGAAAAGTCTTAGTGCACGTGCCATAAGAACGAGCGTCCTGGAGTCGCAGTCGTCGTCCTTGAATCCGTGAGTCGATCTGAAGAACCTGACACCAAATATCATCGTTGCGTACGCACGACAAGAAACCCTAACCTCGCCGCCCAGAGAAGCTGGCAGGTAAGCAGAATTCTCGTCCTGGAGTACTAGTCTATGTTACTACCTTCATAGTGGGTGGTGTCATAGGTGTGATAACATAGATGTCCTCATTTATTGCTTTGTAGAGCCATTTTGCATTGGAAAGCGCTATGTGATGGTAACATATTATGTTACTCTATTAGCCTCTCTCCTCATTAATTACTTGCCACGTCATCTTTTTTGCTTATGTGGCATCTATGTTACTCTCTAAGTTACTCCCACTATGACCAGCCTTAGACTAGTCACAGTGAAAAGTAACTTACACTAGTAACATACACGCTATCCTAGACTATGTTACTACCTTCATAGTGGGTAGTAACATATGTGTAGTGTCACGCAAAACTTTATTTATTAGGTTATACTCATTTTGTCTTGGTATGTGTGATGTTTCTCATAGAATAAGTAACTAGCTAAGTTACTCAATTTATCTTTCTTCTCATTAACTCATTGCGACATAGGCAATTTTGCTAAATTGGACCCGATGTTTCTTTTGAGGCTACTCCCACTCTGGTCAGTCTTATGTCGATGGAGGGAAAGTTTTGCCCTGATCCTCAGATGGAGCTCAATAGCGGAAAGGGGCCTAGCTTCTTCAAGTTTGTCAATTAAATTTATCGTGGTGTGGCGGTTCTGGACAACATGAATATTTGATCAGTAGTGTAGTTTCACTCGATGGCCCAAAAGTACACAAATTTGGCAAAATGTTTTTTAGGAGTTAAGGTCAGGGGTCGGCTAGGAAATGTTTAAGGACAAGAGTCTGTTTCAAGAGTTAAAATACTTACAAGAGATCGGTTAGAGATGACTTATGTCGAGCAAGCAACTCTATTTCCAGGTTGCCCAGCATGAAATATTTTTTTATCAAACAACAATTAGGTAAGTTGTGTGTAACTTCAGGTTTATACAAATTTAACCCAAAAATTGCACATACTGCTTAGGGGTGGGATGCCAAATTGTCAGACCATAATTTG
Organism: Aegilops tauschii subsp. strangulata; assembly: GCF_002575655.3. Lineage (NCBI taxonomy): Eukaryota > Viridiplantae > Streptophyta > Magnoliopsida > Poales > Poaceae > Aegilops > Aegilops tauschii. Next base: position 455,869,479 of record NC_053040.3, read on the forward strand.
TTGGGGACATCTAGAGTGTGGCATTTTGATTTTGTGGTACGTACCGGCTGTGTAAGTATTGAACGAAATGTTTAAACAAATTCTAGTTTTGTACCTGGTAACTACATGATGATCTATGAGATGTTTGATCCAATTCTAGTGCCGATTGCATGATGAGTTTTACGTTGTTTGTAGATATATAATGAGCGAAAGTGACTCGTTCAGGTAAGGTGCGTGCTTTCAATAACTAGCTAGAGTTAATCGTACAAATGAGTGAAAGTGCTGCAAGCAGAGAGAAGACATCTAACTGGCACCATTTTTTGTTTTCAGATTCGCAATGACCATAATAATAGGATACAATTTCGAATTAAGGAGCTCCCAATTTCATTGCCGGGGCATGAAAATGATAAACAACAAGTTACGATCGGCCCAAAGGTTGAATCCAAAAGAAAACTCAAGCCGTCGATCAGGTCTAAAACACAACCACTGCGCCACAATAATAGGTTAAACCATGGTTCAGGAAATCACAAACTTAAACTAGGCAAGGAAAGCCATCTGCTGCGCAAGTGCGCAACGTCGAAACAGGGCCTGCATGAATTCTTTTTCTGCAAAGGAAGGATCAACCTCCCGGCCTCCTCGAGCCTGGGCCAGCCATACGCATCCTGTTTGCTTAATTTTCTCCTTGTCCTCTGAATTGTACTTCTTGGCATCACGCACCAACCGTTTGATCTCCTCCGCGCTCAGCCGCCCCTTGTCACTGGTGATAGTGATCTTCCTCTTCTTGCCTATACCATGTCCTTCGCCGTTACCTGCAGAATGCTGTCAGCATCTATTTCAAACGTGACATTGATCTTCGGCTCGCCGCTGGGTGCTCGGCGGATGCCACTGAGAGTGAACTTCCCGAGGAGGATATTGTACTTGGTTTCCGATCCCTCGCCCTGGTACACCTGAATGAGCACTTCGGTCTGATTGTCATAGCAAGTCGTATAAACCCTCTCCTTCTTGACCGGGATGGTAGTGGTCCTCGGGATCAGCACGCTCATGAAACCACCTTTCGTCTCCACCCCAAGCGAGAGCGGTGTGACCTCGAGCAGGACTACATCCCGCACATCCTTGCAGCCCTCGCCGTTGAGGAGCGCGGCCTGTACGGCGGCACCGTAGGCGACGGCCTCGTCAGGGTTGATACTCGTGAAGAGCTCCTTCCCGTCAAAGAAATTTCGGAGCAGCTCTTGGACTTTTGGGATCCGGGAGGAGCCTCCCACGAGCACGACGTCGTCGATCATAGACTTGTCCATGTTGGCGTCGCTGAGGCACTTCTCCACATGCACAATGCACTTGCGGAAGAGTTCCATATTGAGCTCCTCAAACTTTGTGCGGGTGATGACCCCATAGAAGTCGATGCCATCATGAAGCGAGCCGATCTCAATGGTTGCCAGTGATGCACAGGAGAGCATTCTCTTGGCCTTCTCACAGGCCGTCCTGAGCCGGCGAAGCGCCTTTTGTTTTTTCCTGATGTCATTCTTCTTGTACTTTTTAAGAAACTCTCCCACGAAGTGTTTCACCATGAGGGTGTTGAAATCCTCCCCGCCAAGGTGGGTGTCACCAGCTGCGGCCATTACTTCAAAGACACCCATGTCAATGTCGGCACCCGGATCAACTTTGACAATGGAGACATCCAAGGTACTGCCACCGAGATCGAACACGAGCACAGTCTTGACATCATCACTGGGCGACATCTTGCCCAAACCGTAGGCAAGGGCTGCGGCAGAGGGCTCGTTGATGATGCGCATGACATTGAGGCCGGCGATGGTGCCAGCATCAATGGTGGCCTGGCGCTGTGAGTCAGTGAAGTAGACCGGGACAGTAATGACCGCATTCTTCACTTCCGTGCCAAGGTAAGCCTCGGCGGTCTCCCGCATCTTGCCAAGAACCATTGCCGAGATCTCCTCGGCCTCAAACTGCTTCTCCTCGTCCATGTACTGCACAACGATCATCGGCCGGTCACTGGGACCTGAGACAACTTTGAATGGCCACGTGCACGTCTTCAGGTCTCCTTGCACTGATGCATCGCTGAAATGCCGGCCGATAAGTCGCTTCACATCTGAATTGAAGATGGTTTCGTTGTGTATTAGCCATGTGTATTTTTTGTAGCAAGGGTAGACATGCAAACATTCCGAAGGAAAAAAAAGGAATATACATGCGAATTTATTTTATTTTAGATTGTGAGTAAATCACTATGCAGATTAAGTTACAAATCGCATACACACACACACATACCACCCGTGCATCCTCCATGCAATGCTAGCTTGCACCAGCATATGAAATCTTTTTTTTTTTTGCGAAACACCAGCATATGAATCAATGATAATAAAGGGCTTGCTTACCCAAAATTGAAGAAAAGTACTCCCTCCGTCCCATAATGTAAGATGTTTTTTGACACTACACTAATGTAAAAAATCGTCTTACATTATGGGACGGAGGGAGTATTTCTTAAAAAACTAGTACTACCAGAATCAGGACAATTCTTGGGAGAAGAAATAAATTAATCGCACAGAAAATGGGAACCCCCATCACAAAAAAATCTGTACGAACTGTTCATCTAGCTTGGTGACTGCTCCCTGATTTTAGCTAACCGTCGCTTAAACTTAAAAGTCAGAGATCTGGAAGTGGATGGCAGCGGTTCACAAAAATAGAAGGAGATCTGGCATTGGACTAATCATTTGGTAGCCGAAGAGAATAAGATTTTAGCATAAATCAAGGAGTAGCCGAGTAGGTAGGGTAAGATGTCTGATCTCACCGAAGATGGTATTGACGGGGTTCATGGCGGCCTGATTCACAGCCGCGTCGCCGATGAGCCTCCAAGCGTCGGTGAAGGCAACGCAGGACGGCGTGGTGAAGTTGCCCTGGTCGTGAGGGATGACCTCCACGCGGTTGTGCGACTGCCGCCACACGGCCACGCAGGAGTAGGTCGTCCCGAGGTCGATGCTGATCGCCGGCCCGTCGTCGCACTCCGTGGCACCCATCTCCACGGGGTAGAGCGGAAGAGGCAGTGGAATGAAGCGTGTAGAAGCAGCACTGCGAAAGAGGGGTGCGATCTGATTGGGAAGCCTAGGAGGTGGAGGGCATCTATAAGGCATAGGAAGGCGAGCGGGCGTGCCGTTGCCTGCAGTGTGAAAGCATACAGTTTACGTTACGGGAGAAATACCCTTTGGCTCCCGTATGTATATACACCCTATAAGGGGTATTTTTTAAATAATTAAATAAAAAGTCAAAATAGTTCAAAGGTATTGTTAGATTAAACTTGACTTACTTGCGCACTAGTAAATAAATTTTCACAAAGAAAAAATCAATGTTGACTTCACAGCAAAAAAGACAAATTTTATTTACTATTATAGGTCACTATTCACGCTATTTTGACCGAAAATTTGTCTTTTTTGAAAAAAAATCAAAGAGGAATTTTTTGTTGTGGAACATTTCTCACTAGTACAATGAAAGATCAAGTTTATTTTTTTTAAAAAAATTAGAATTTTTTGAATTTTTATTGAATTGCTAAATCTTTTTCCCATATAGGGTACATATGTATTCAGGAACCAAACGTTCCCCTCCCAGGTTACGGTAGGTAACTCAAGGGTCAGGTTAACTAGTTTCGTCGCTTTGTACTACTTGCATTTAATACTCCACCACCAAGGCACCAACCATACAAAGTTCAAAATGTTATTTCGGCCCCTTCCTTGCAAAGTTTTAAATAGCCGGTTATAGCCGGACATAATTCTATATCCTGGTCTAAATCCTACCGCCGTCGAGCATCACCGGTTACTTCTATACTCAATTTACTTTTGATTATCTATCGTGAGTTATATTTCGGTTATGTCATTGTCTCTCGATGCTTGCCTTAGTTCTCATTCGGTAGTTGTTTTTCGTGTTATGTTCACTCCTTATTATCTTTCCACTGCTGGGTTCTGAGAGATTCAAAGTTCCCGAAAGAAATTTCAAATTTCTCATTCACCCCTTAGTAGACATACTTCATTCCTACACTAACGATACGTATTCAACAGGTTGGACACCACATATACCTCCTGGACACTTGTCATAAAGAACAACCGGTTATCATCAGTTCCTGCCACCTTTATCCTATTTAAATGCAATACTAGGTTAGAGCTGGAGTCCTAAGAGCTCTATTGTGCTAGAGCTTGGTGATGGGCTTGCTTGCCCGAACCGAGCTTGCACGTCTAGGACTAGGCTTCCTTTAAGGATGGGAGCTATATGTGGCCCATACCAAGATGTAATATGTCTCGCCTACATTCAGTTGTTATTGGGCCGAGCAATACTATAGCTGCACACGCCTTTTTTTCCTAAATTTTTTTATCTGTTTTGCATCGATTTCAATATACTTTTTTACTGTTTTTCTTTTACCTTTTTCTTCATGTTTATTTATTTATTTCTTCGGTTTTCACCTGTTTTCTGCAGTTTCTTCGTTTGTTTATTTTTATTCTTCTATTATTTTTTATTTTACTTTTTTCAACACATGTCTAATTTTTTCATACACATTGTACATTATTTTTATACAATAATAATAATTTTTATACACGTCTAGATTTTTTCAATAATTATTAATATTTTTAAAATATATGTTTTGATGTCCACTTTCTTATACAAATTGTATATATTCGTATACATGTAAACATTTTTTATATAAAGTTGACATTTGCTAATACATGGTTAATATTTTTTGAAATACTTGTTTTCAACATTTTATTGAATATGTGTTAAACATTTTCAAATACAGGTTAAATGTGCCAACATTTTTTAATGCCACATACATTCTTTTTGAATGGTACAAAATTTTGCAGTCACTGGTCAAACACCGTTCTCCTTAGTCGTTGGCAGGTTAGGTACACCTACATGAAAACTTCCTACATAACCTTCCTCCCCCCACTAATTCCCCTCTGAATTTCGTCCTGCGCCTCCACTAATCTCCACTTAACAACCGCCACATCCCTACGTAACCTTACTCATCCCGTAAACACCCTCAGGACTACCAAAGCTCCATGCTAAAACATACTCCCTCTGTAAAGAAATATAAGAGCGTTTTGATCACTAGTGTCTAGTCTAGTGATCACTAGAGCAGTGATCTAAACGTCGCCTCACTCATCCCGTAAGCAACCTTAGGTCTACCAAAGCTCCATGCTAGAAAATACTCCCTATGTACAGAAATATAAGACCGTTTAGATCTTTATAGAGGAAGTACAACAAATGATCTAGCATGCACACCGATTGGGATTAGGTGTTGTTTTGGCTCCCGAGCTCATTTGCACCCATGCTCATAAAAAAATCAAAACAAATACTAGAAAAATTCAAAAAATTCTAATGAGTTCTTTATGACTAATGTTGAGTCCATGGATTATACGCAATCTCACCCTTCCATCATTGCTAGCCTCTTCGGTACCGCGCATTGCCCTTTCTTACCTCAAGAGTTGGTGCAAACTTCGCCGGTGCATCCAAACCCCGTGATACGATACGTTCTATCACACATAAGCCTCATTATATCTTCCACAAAACAGCCACCATATCTACCTATCATGGCATTTCCATAGCCATTCCGAGATATATTGCCATGCAACTTCCGTCATCATCATATACATGACTTGAGCATTTATTGTCATATTGCATTGCATGATCGTAAGATAGCTAGCATGATGTTTTCATGGCTTGTCCGTTTTTTGATGTCATTGCTACGCTAGATCATTGCACATCCCGGTACACAGCCGGAGGCATTCATATAGAGTCATATCTTTGTTCTAGATATCGAGTTGTAATATTGAGTTGTAAGTAAATAGAAGTGTGATGATCATCATTATTAGAGCATTGCCCTAGTGAGGAAAGGATGATGGAGACTATGATTCCCCCACAAGTCGGGATGAGACTCCGGACGAAAAAAAAATAAAAAAAGAGAAAGGCAAAAAAAGAGAAGGCCCAAAAAAGAAGAAGAAAAAAAACAAAAAAAAAGAGAGAAAACGAGAGAAGGGGCAATGTTACTATCCTTTTACCACACTTGTGTTTCAAAGTAGCACCATGTTCTTCATATAGAGAGTCTCTTGAGTTATCACTTTCATATACTAGTGGGAATTTTCATTATAGAACTTGGCTTGTATATTCCAACGATGGGCTTCCTCAAATGCCCTAGGTCTTCATGAGCAAGCAAGTTGGATGCACACCCACTTAGTTTCAGTTTGAGCTTTCATATACTTATAGCTCTAGTGCATCCATTGCATGGCAATCCCTACTCCTCACATTGACATCAATTGATGGGCATCTCCATAGCCCGTTGATTAGCCGCGTCGATGTGAGACTTTCTCCTTTTTTGTCTTCTCCACATAACCCCCATCATCATATTCTATTCCACCTATAGTGCTATGTCCATGGCTCACGCTCATGTATTGCATGAAAGTTGAAAAGGTTTGAGAACGTCAAAAGTATGAAACAATTGCTTGGCTTGTCATCGGGGTTGTGCATGATGTGAATATTTTGTGTGGTGAAGATGGAGCATAGCCAGACTATATGATTTTGTAGGGATAACTTTCTTTGGCCATGTTATTTTGAAAAGACATGATTGCTTTATTAGTAGGCTTGAAATATTATTGTTTTTATGTCAAATGATAGACTATTGCTTTGAATCACTCGTGTCTTAATATTCATGCCATGATTAGACATATGATCAAGATTATGCTAGGTAGCATTCCACATCAAAAATTATCTTTTTTATCATTTACCTACTCGAGGACGAGCAGGAATTAAGCTTGGGGATGCTGATACTTCTCCGTGGTATCTATAATTTTTGATTGTTCCATGCCAATATTCTTCAACTTTCATATACTTTTGGCAACTTTTTATACTATTTTTGGGACTAGCATATTGATCCAGTGCCCAGTGTCAGTTCGTGTTTGTTGCATGTTTTATGTTTCGCAGAAACCCCATATCAAACAGAGTCCAAACGGGATAAAAATGGACGAAGAATTATTTTGGAATATTTGTGATTTTTGGGAAGTAAAATCAACGCGAGACGGTGCCCGAGGTGGCCACGAGGGTGGGGCCCACGCCCACTCCAGGCAGGCGCGCCCCTGACCCTCGTGGGCCACCCGTAAGGCGGTTGATGCCCTTCTTCGGCCGCAAGAAAGCTAATTTTTGGAAAAAGATCTGGGCGAAGGTTTCAATCCAATTGGAGTTACGGATCTCCATATATACACGAAACGGTGAAAGGGCAGCAGACGAGAACGCAGAAACAGAGAGAGACAGAGAGACAGATCCAATCTCGGAGGGGCTCTCGCCCCTCCCATGCCATGGAGGCCAAGGACCAGAGGGGAAACCCTTCTCCCATCTAGGGAGGAGGTCAAGGAAGAAGAGGAAGAAGGTGTCCCCTCTCCCCCTCTCCTCCGGTGGCGCCGGAACACTGTCGTGGCCACCATCATCATCACCGCGATCTTCACCAACACCTCCGCCATCTTCACCAACATCTCCATCACCTTCCCCCCTCTATCTACAGCGGTCCACTCTCCAGCAACCCGTTGTACCCTCTACTTGAACATGGTGCTTTATGCTTCATATTATTATCCAATGATGTTTTGCCATCCTATGATGTCTGAGTAGATTTTCGTTGTCCTATCGGTGGTTGATGAATTGCTATGATTGATTTAATTTGCTTGTGGTTATGTTGCTGTCCTTTGGTGCCCATCATATGATCGCGTGCGTGGATCACATCATAGGGTTAGTTGTATGTTGATAGGGCTATGTATTGGAGGGCAAGAGTGACAGAAGCTTCAGCCTAGCATAGAAATTGATGCATACGGAATTGAAGGGGGACCAATATATCTTAATGCTATGGTTGGGTTTTACCTTCATGAACGTTAGTAGTTGCGGATGCTTGCTAATAGTTCCAATCATAAGTGCATAGAATTCCAAGTAAGGGATGACATGCTAGCAGTGGCCTCTCTCACATAAAACTTGCTATCGGTCTAGTAAAGTAGTCAATTGCTTAGGGACAATTTCGCAACTCCTACCACCACTTTCCACACTCGCTATATTTACTTTAGTTGTGTCTTTACTTAAACAGCCCCTAGCTTTTATTTACGTGCTCTTTATTATCTTGCAAACCTATCCAAAAACACCTACAAAGTACTTCTAGTTTTATACTTGTTCTAGGTAAAGTGAACGTCAAGCGTGCGCAGAGTTGTATCGGTGGTCGATAGAACTTGAGGGAATATTTGTTCTACCTTTAGCTCCTCGTTGGGTTCGGCACTCTTACTTATCGAAAACTGTTGCGATCCCCTATACTTGTGGGTTATCAGTGCTCCTGGAGGAGATGGTGGTTGTAGGCGACGTCGGCCTGCGCCTCCCGGAACTGCTCCTCACGCTTCTGCCTCACATGTCCATATATTGGGCACGGGCCTCGCCGATGGTCATGGTGCAATGCACCGGCGAGGATGGCGCGGAGGAGGGGTTGGCGCCGGATCGTCAACTACCATGTTCTCGATTGGGACGTCATCATCCTCCGGCTACCTACCGGCCAGCCAGTCGGCAGCAATGGCTGCCATCTCCTTGTGGTCCATCGTCCGCCCGTCCCGAAGAGCGCTGGAGCGCGAGGAAGCCATGGTGGGCAGTAATGGTGTGGACAGGAGAATAGGAACGGATGCGGATGACTGCAGCTATGGCCGGCGCAGAAGTTTATATAGCAATGGTGGGCGGCGGAGGGACGGACGTGTGGCGCCGGAGTAGCCGCCTCGGCAACCGTGTATCATTAATGTGGGTGGCAGAAGGACGGACGGACGGCACTTGTGTCGTTTGAAGGCGGAGCAATCGCATGCACCGGGAAGCGGGGCGGGCGGCACTGACTGTTTTAGGCGGAAAGCGCGCGCGGGCGAGGGAGGCGGTCTGGGTGGGCCAGGGCAGTCAGACTCGTGCTTGGCAGCGGGTCGGTCCTGCAGCCGGACATGCTGGCTCGCCAGCTACCTCGCCGAGCTGAGCGATGACAATCAGACGATGGACGTAGCTTCCGACCAGGAGCCGACGCCACTGTCCAAGCCGGTTCATGCTGTGTTCACCATAGAGCAGGTGCGGCCGCACTACAATGCCGTAATGGCGGAAGAGCTACCAGCGCAGGAGGACCTGTGCTGCAACCTCCGTCTCCTCAATGAGCACCGGTGAACAAGCGACCGACAATGCCGTCACGGACATGTGGCCCTATGATCCTGGCTTCCCGAATGAGTAGCGGGCGCTGTATCTGACCATCTGTAGGGCCCGCGAGGCCCTCTCCATCGTCCTTCGAGTTGTTGCGCTCGCCGTGGCGCCACCGTCTCGCGTTGTCAACATGGTCAACCGACATGAGGATGAGGAGATGACTTTACTTGGAGAGGATGACAGCAAGTGCCTCCTTATTAATATATAAAACTATATTTTTTTTGCTTCCTCCTGGTTTCCCGACATCACGGTCCCACACCATTGTGAACCTATGTAGTCAATAAATGAGAGAATTGCACAAGAAACGGCCGACAGCTGGGACCAAGCAGCTCGAGCAGTATTTGTGTTTTTGAGGTGTGAGCACTGCAGAGTTTTTCTTGAGCGATGTTTAGCCCAGATATTAATTTTTCTCCTCTGAACAACAACGAAAACATCGCTGCAGCTATTAACTGGGCGGGCTATGGCCCGTCTAGCCCAGGCCAGATATCCAGCCCAGATATTAATTTTTTTCAAGCTGAAAATGGCTAGCCCAGCTATACTTTTTTTAGGAATACCCAGGCAAGGTCAAGTTGTTATTCTCCGCCCCGCTGGGCTGCAAATCTTTCCTAGGAGGGATGCATTAGGCTTAACAAGAAAATGGGCTTTAAGAAATAATAAATGGGATGTAATTATAAAAACTGGGCAGTAACTAAAAAAATGCACCAAACACGTAATTACTTTATAAAATATTATTTTTGGATATTCAAAATTTTAATTTCATTAATTTTTGCGTGCACAATGTTTAGTTGGATTTTTACGTAATATAGATTTATATTGAAATTGTATTTAATCTGACTAGAAATTTCGGGATAAAAATATTTCGGATCCCATCAAAATGTGGGAAATTTTATTGAATTATGTTTTGAACGGTTGGTTGAAATGGGTTGTACTTTTAACAAACTGTAAATGGGTTGTACTAAATTCCATTAGAATTCAAAAATTGGCTGCACATTCTTACAAATCACAAATGGGCTATAAGTTCTCTGCCATACACTTGTGGCCTTACTAAGTTGACGCGTCCCCTCAAAAAAAAGAGTTGACGCGTATGCAAGGCTTTGTCAACTTATAGTCAACACACGGTTCTAGCAGCAGTGGCCGTTGGATGCCCATCCAACGGATGCCATGCTTCTTCTTCAATCTCGGATATTCTAGCTTCACCCGCCCAAAAATGATTCCTCCCCCTGGCATCTGGGGCGCACTGTTTCGGAAGCTGACCTGTGGGCCTACTAAGTTGATGGGGACGGAGTGCTTTGTCAACTTAGTCAATATGAACGATTCTATCTCCAGTGACCGTACGATGTCCATCCAACGGCCGTAGTGCTTCTTCAACCTCTGGTCTTGTTGCTCCAGCCGCCCAAAGCAGCGATGGTCGTGTCGCATGCTCCTGCCTCCCGTGTCCGGCTGTGCTGCCGCGGAGGCCTCACCGCCCCCTACTATTCCCAGCGCTGGCCAGGCCCTGCGGTGACGGCAGCCTCACACCGCAGCCGAACCAGTGAACCCTCGTACTCCTCTCCGCGCGGGCTTCCACTCCCGCGTCTTCCCCGGCTCCGCGTCGTCCCCTTCCTAGGCCTCGCCGTCGTCCACCGCCCTGGTGCTCTCGGCGCGGCATGGTCAACGTGGTCAAGGAAGGACTTCCATCGGAAGAGTACTGTACGTGGAGAGGCTGACAGCTGGGTCCACGACGGCCGCAAGGAAGTGCCTTCTTATTACGCGCAAAATAATTATTCCTCCACCTGACAGCAGGGACCCACCGGACGGGCAACTATATTTCGCGAAAAAACGTTTCCCCCTGACTGCTGGGACCTACCAGCTACATCTTCGCACGCAAGGAAGTGCGTCCGGGCAAAAAAAAACGATTCGCCCCCCTGACTGCTGGGACCCACCAGCTACATCTTCGCACGCAAGGAAGTGCCTGACAGTCGGGACCCACCTGGTCGAAGCGTACGTAGCGTTGTCATTCTGGTCGCGAACGTGTACGTACATACTGGTCGATGTAGAGGCGCGCACGTGTCGTAGTAGAGGCGCGCACGTAGCATGTGCACGTACGTACAGCGGCCAGTGTGCAAGAAAGAAAATATGACCACGTACGTACATACGGGCAGGCTCTCAAACGCCTACTCGCGCATACGTACGGCCAGGGCTCGTGTACATGGCTGGGTCGGAACGGAGAAACAGCGTCGTCGTCGTGTTCATGGGGAGCCAACCGGCTGGGTCGGAAAAGAATGCATCGTCGTGTTCATCGCGAGGGCTTGGACGGAACAGCCGATGGAAACGAGGCCTGGCGTACCGCAGAACGGAGGAAACGGCCTTGTGTTTGACCGGCCACGTTCGAAACGGAATCCTGTTCATCGGGAGGGGTCTGGCGTACCGCAAAACGGAGGAAACGGACCTCCTACAGTCGAAACGGGGGTCATGTTGATCGGGAGGGGTGTGGCGTACCGCAAAACGGAGGAAACGGACTTGCGTTGGAGCGCTACGGTCGAAACGGGGGTCCTGTTCATCGGGAGGGGTGTGGCGTACCGCAAAAAGGGACTCCACGGGATATTGTTCATCTCCACCGTCGACCCCCTCCAGCCTCCACGGGCTACTGTTCATCCACCGTCGACCTACTCCAGCCTCCACCTGCGACTGTTCATCCACGGGCTCCTGTTCATCCGGCCTCCACCGCGCGCTACTCCACCGGCTACTGTTCAACCAGCCCTCTCCACGGGGCTCCTGTTCAACCACCCCTCCACGGGCTACTGTTCATCCAGCCCTCCACCGTCTACTGTTCATCCTGCCCTCCACGGGGTGGTCCTGTTCATCATGCCCTCCATGGGGTCCTATTCATCCAGCCCCCAGCGGCTCGAACGATCGGGGTCCTGTTCATCCACCCCCACCGGGAACTGTTCATCCAAACCCCCCAGCAACACTCACTGTTCATCCAGAGGCAACGCCACGGGGTCCTATTCATCCACCCCCACCGGGAACTGTTCATCCAAACCCCCCTAGCAACGCTCACTGTTCATCCAGAGGAAGCATCGATCGGCTTCAGTTAGCAGCAGTAGCGAAGGAATCGCTCGATCGGGTTCAGTTAACAGCCATCGATCGATCGCTCGGGTTCAGTAACGCGTAGCCTGCAGTGCAATCGCTCGGGTTCAATTAGAGCCCAACGCCTCGCGCACGCGCGTACGTACGAGAGAAACGCGCATCGCTCAGCCCCCGACCACCCACCGTAACCGGGGACTCCCCGATATTTTCCGCGCCCTCGCTTCTACCATGGTTTTTTCCGTCATGGACGGCCCAAAGAATGTCATGTAGCTGCGTCTCCGGCCCGCCCAGGACAAAAAGCCCATTTTCTGTCATGATTTTTTGTCATAGAAGTAGGACCCCACCACATCTATGATGATACCGTGTTTTGTCACAATTATCGTCATAGAAGTGTCATAAGTATGACAGAAAAAAATCGTTCGGCCCAAAATGTCACGGATGTGTCTTTTTTTGTAGTGTGTGTGCTTTACTAGTGTTCATAGTAACCCCAGGGTATTTGATACCGGTTCAGTTGCTATGATTAGTAACTCAAAACAGGAGTTGCAAAATGAACAGAGACTAGTTAAGGGCGAGGTGACGATGTCTGTTGGAAGTGATTCCAAGGTTGATAAGATCACCATCGCACACTCCCTCTATCTTCGGGATTAGTGTTGGACCTAAAATGTTATTTGGTGTTTGCGTTGAGCATGAATATGATTGGATCATGTTTATTGTGATACGGTTATTCATTTAAGTCAGAGAATAATTGTTGTTCTGTTTACATGAATAAAACATTTTATGGTCATACACCCAATGTAAATGGTTTATTGAATCCCGATTGTAGTAACACACATATTCATAATATTGATGCCAAAAGATGCAAAGTTGATAATGATAGTGCAACATATTTGTGGCACTGCCGTTTAGGTCATATTGGTGTAAAGCGCATGAAGAAACTCCATGCGGATGGACTTTTGGAATCACTTGATTATGAATCATTTGATGCTTGCGAACCATGCCTCATGGGCAAGATGACAAAGACTCCGTTCTTAGGAACAATGGAGCGAGCCACTGAATTTTTTGGAAATAATACATACCGATGTATGCGGTCCGATGAGTGTTGAGGCTCGCGGCGGGTATCGTTATTTTCTAACCTTCACAGATGATTTGAGCAGATATGAGAATATCTACTTGATGAAACATAAGTCTGAAACATTTGAAAAGTTCAAAGAATTTCAGAGTGAAGTGGAGAATCATCGTGACAAGAAAATAAAGTTTGTACGATCTGATCGCAGAGGCGAATATTTGAGTTAAGAGTTTGGTCTTCAATTAAAACAATGTGGAATAGTTTCACAAACTCATGCCAATTGGAACATGCTACCTCTTGAGCACTGCTTTGGTTTTCCCTTGAAGAGCAAAGGGTGATGCAGTAAAGTAGCGTAAGTATTTCCCTCAGTTTTTGAGAACCAAGGTATCAATCCAGTAGGAGGCCACGCTCGAGTCCCACACACCTACACAAACAAATAAGAACCTCGCAACCAACGCGATAATGGGGTTGTCAATCCCTTCACGGTCACTTACGAGAGTGAGATCTGATAAGATAATATTTTTTGTATTTTTATGATAAAGACTAAAAGTAAAGATTGCAAAGTAAACAAAGATAGAAATAGCTTATTGACGGAAGATTAATATGATGGAAAATAGACCCGGGGGCCATAGGTTTCACTGGTGGCTTCTCTCAAGATAGCATAAGTATTACGGTGGGTGAACAGATTACTGTCGAGAAATTGATAGAATTGAGCATAGTTATGAGAATATCTAGGTATGATCATGTATATAGGCATCACGTCCGCGACAAGTAGACCGAAACGATTCTGCATCTACTACTATTACTCCACACATCGACCGCTATCCAGCATGCATCTAGAGTATTAAGTTCAAAAGAACAAAGTAATGCTTTAAGCAAGATGACATGATGTAGAGGGATAAACTCATGCAATATGATATAAACCCCATCTTGTTATCCTCGATGGCAACAATACAATACGTGCCTTGCTGCCCCTGCTGTCACTGGGAAAGGACACCGCAAGATTGAACCCAAAGCAAAGCACTTCTCCCATTGCAAGAAAGATCAATCTAGTAGGCCAAACCAAACTGGTAATTCGAAGAGACTTGCAAAGATAACCAATCATACATAAAAGAATTCAGAGAAGATTCAAGTATAGTTCATAGATAATCTTGATCATAGACCCACAATTCATCGGTCTTGACAAACACACCGCAAAAGAAGATTACATCGAATAGATCTCCAAGAAAATCGAGGAGAACTTTGTATTGAGATCCAAAGAGAGAGAAGAAGCCATCTAGCTAATAACTATGGACCCGAAGGTCTGAGGTAAACTACTCACACATCATCGGAGAGGCTATGGTGTTGATGTAGCAGCCCTCCGTGATCAATGCCCCCTCCAGCAGGACGCCGAAAAAGGCCCCAAGATGGGATCTCACGGGTACAGAAGGTTGCGGCGGTGGAATTAGGTTTTCGTGGATGCCACTGATGGTTTGGGGGTACGGAGATATATATAGGAGGAAGAAGTAGGTCGGTGGAGCCATGAGGGGCCCATGAGGGTGGAGGGCGCGCCTTGGGGGGTAGGCACGCCCCCTACCTCGTGGTCTCCTCGATGATTTCTTGACGTCCACTCAAGTCCTCTGGATCACGTTTGTTCCAAAAATCACGTTCCCGAAGGTTTCATTCCGTTTGGACTCCGTTTGATATTCCTTTTCTGTGAAACACTGAAATAGGCAAAAAACAGCAATTTGGGTTGGGCCTCCGGTTAATAGGTTAGTCCCAAAAATAATATAAAAGTGTATAAATAAGCCCATTAAACATCCAAAATAGAATATATATAATAGCATGGAACAATCAAAAATTATAGATACGTTGGAGACGTATCAAGCATCCGCAAGCTTAATTCCTGCTCGTCCTCGAGTAGGTAAATGATAAAAACAGAATTTTTGATGTGGAATGCTACTTAACATAATCTTCAATGTAATTCTCTTATTTGTGTTATGAATATTCAGATCCGAAAGATTCAAGATAAGAGTTTAATATTGACATAAAAATAATAATACTTCAAGCATACTAACTAAGCAATCATGTCTTCTCAAAATAACATGGCCAAAGAAAGTTATCCCTACAAAATCATATAGTCTTGCTATGCTCTATCTTCATCACACAAAGTATTTAATCATGTACAACCCCGATGAAAAGCCAAGAAATTGTTTCATACTTTTGATGTTCTCAAACTTTTTCAATTTTCATGCAATACATGAGCGTGAGCCATGGACACAGCACTATATGTGGAATAGAATGGTGGTTGTGGAGAATACAAAAAAGGGAGAAGATAGTCTCACATCAACTAGGTGTATCAATGGGCTATGGAGACGCCCATTAATAGATATCAATGTGAGTGAGTAGGGATTGCCATGCAACGGATGCACTAGAGCTATAAGTGTACGAAAGCTCAACAAAAGAAACTAAGTGGATGTGCATCCAACTCGCTTGTTCACGAAGACCTAGGGCATTTTGAGGAAGCCCATCATTGGAATATACAAGCCAAGTTCTATAATGTAAAATTCCCGCTAGTATATGAAAATGACAACATAGGAGACTATCTATCATGAAGATCATGGTGCTACTTTCGAAGCACAAGTGTGGTAAAAGGATAGTAACATTGTCCCTTCTCTCTTTTTCTCTCATTTTTTTTAATTTGGGCCTTTTCTCTTTTTTTATGGCCTCTTTTTTTTCTTTTTTTTTCTTTTTCGTCCGGAGTCTCATCCCGACTTATGGGGGAATCATAGTCTCATCCTTTCCTCACTTGGGACAATGCTCTAATAATGATGATCATCACACTTTTATTTACTTACAACTCAAGAATTAGAACTCAAAGAACAACAATATGACTCTATGTGAATGCCTCCGGCGGAGTACCGGGATATGCAATGAATCAAGAGTGACATGTATAAAAAATTATGAATGGTGGCTTTACCACAAATACGATGTCAACTACATGATCATGCAAAGCAATATGACAATGATGAAGCGTGTCATAGCAAACGGAACGGTGGTAAGTTGCATGGCAATATATCTCGGAATGGCTATGGAAATGCCATAATAGGTAGGTATGGTGGCTGTTTTGAGGAAGGTATATGGTGGGTGTATGATATCGGCGAAAAGTGCGCGGTATTAGAGAGGCTAGCAATGGTGAAAGGGTGAGAGTGCGTATAATCCATGAACTCAACATTAGTCATAAAGAACGCATATACTTGTTGCAAAAATCTATTAGTTATCAAAACAAAGTATTACGCGCATGCTCCTAGGGGGATAGATTGGTAGGAAAAGACCATCGCTCGTCCCCGACCGCCACTCATAAGGAAGACAATCAATAAATAAATGATGCTCCGACTTCATCACATAACGGTTCACCATACGTGCATGCTACGGGAATCACAAACTTTAACACAAGTATTTCTCAAATTCATAACTACTCAACTAGCATGACTCTAATATCATCATCTTCATATCTCAAAACAATTATCAAGCATCAAACTTTTCTTAGTATTCAACGCACTTATAAGAAAGTTTTTACTAATCTTGGATGCCTATCATATTAGAACTACCTTCTCAATTTAAGCAAATTACCATACTGTTTTGTAGGACTCTCAAAATAATATAAGTGAAGCATGAGAGAACAATAGTTTCTATAAAACAAAACCACCGCTGTGCTCTAAAAGATAAAGTGAAGCACTAGAGCAAAAACTATATAGCTCAAAAGATATAAGTGAAGCACATAGAGTATTCTAATAATTTCTGAATCATGTGTGTCTCTCTCAAAAGGGTGTGTACAGCAAGGATGATTGTGGCAAACTAACAAACAAAGACTCAAATCATACAAGAGGCTCCAAGCAAAACACATATCATGTGGTGAATAAAAATATAGCTCCAAGTAAAGTTACCGGTGGATGAGGACGAAAGAGGGGATGCCTTCAGGGGCATCCCCAAGCTTTGGCTTTTTGGTTTCTGATGACCCACAAGTATAGGGGATCTATCATAGTCCTTTCGATAAGTAAGAGTGTCGAACCCAACGAGGAGCAGAAGGAAATGATAAGCGGTTTTCAACAAGGTATTCTCTGCAAGCACTGAAATAATAGGTAACAGATAGTTTTGTGATAAGATAATTGGTAACGAGCAACAAGTAACAAAAGTAAATAAAGTGTAGCAAGGTGGCCCAATCCTTTTTGTAGCAAAGGACAAGCCTGGACAAACTCTTATATAGAGAAAAGCGCTCCCGAGGACACATGGGAATTATTGTCAAGCTAGTTTTCATCACGTTCATATGATTCGCGTTCGGTACTTTGATAATTTGATATGTGGGTGGACCGGTGCTTGGGTGTTGTCCTTTCTTGAACAAGCATCCCACTTATGATTAACCTTTATTGCAAGCATCCCCAACTACAACAAAAGTATTGAGGTAAACCTAACCATAGCATGAAACATATGGATCCAAACAAGCCCCTTACAAAGCAACGCATAAACTAGGGTTTAAGCTTCTGTCACTCTAGCACCCCATCATCTACTTATTACTTCCCAATGCCTTCCTCTAGGCCCAAATAATGGTGAAGTGTTATGTAGTCGACGTTCACATAAGACCACTAGAGGATAGACAACATACATCTCATCAAAATATCGAACGAATACCAAATTCACATGACTACTAATAGAAAGACTTCTCCCATGTCCTCAGGAACAAACGTAACTACTCACAAAGCATATTCATGTTCATAATCAGAGGGGTATTAATATGCATATAGGATCTGAACATATGATCTTCCACCAAATAAACCAACTAGCATCAACTACAAGGAGTAATCAACACTACAAGCAACCTACAAGTACCAATCCCGGACTTAGAGACAAGAATTGGATACAAGAGATGAACTAGGGTTTGAGAGGAGATGGTGCTGGTGAAGATGGTGATGGAGATTGCCCTCTCCCGATGAGAGGAGCGTTGGTGATGACGATGGCGATGATTTCCCCCTCCCGGAGGGAAGTGTCCCTGGCAGAACAGCTCTGCCGGAACCCTAGATTGGTTCCGCCAAGGTTCCGCCTCGTGGCGGCGGAGTCTCGTCCTAAAAGCTTGCTTATGATTTTTCTTCGGACGAAAGACTTCATATAGCAGAAGATGGCCACCGGAGGGCCAACAGGGGGCCCACGAGGCAGGGGCGCGCCCAGGGAGGTAGGGCGCGCCCCCCACCCTCGTGGCCAGGTGGGGGCCCCCTGACGTACTTCTTCCGCTCAATATTTTTGATTATTTCCAAAAATAACTTTCGTGGAGTTTCAGGACTTTTGGAGTTGTGCAGAATAGGTCTCTAATATTTGCTCCTTTTCCAGCCCAGAATTCCAGCTACCGGCATTCTCCCTCCTTATGTAAACCTTGTAAAATAAGAGAGAATAGGCATAAGTATTGTGACATAATGTGTAATAACAGCCCATAATGCAATAGATATCGATATAAAAGCATGATGCAAAATGGACGTATCAACTCCCCAAGCTTAGACCTCGCTTGTCCTCAAGCGGAAGCCGATAACGATAAATATGTCCACGTGTTTAGAGGCAGAGGTGTCGATAAAATAAAATACGGACATGAGGGCATCATGATTATTCTCATAACAGCAACATATATAGATATTGTCATATAATTTCTTATCCTCAAGTAATAATCTATTCACAATGCAAAGTATGAATCAGAAACTTTATTGAGAACCAACAAACTATAATCTCAGTCATTGAAGCAATTGCAATTTATCATAACATCAGAAAGAGTCTATGTCAGAGCTTTCTAGCAAGTCCACATACTCAACTATGATTTAGTCTTTCATAATTGCTAACACTCACGCAATACTTGTGGTTACGGAGTTTTAATCGGACATAGAGAAAGATAGGGGCTTATAGTTTTGCTCCCAACCTTTTACCTCAAGGGTAATGTCAACAATAATAGTTCATGCTAACCCACATCCAATTAGATATATATATATCAGGATCTTTCCAACATCCTGTGCTTGCCAAAGCATAAAATATAAAAAGGAAAGGTGAAGATCACCATGACTCTTGCATAAGGTAGAAGATAATAATAAAAGATAGGCCCTTCACAAAGGGAAGCAGAGGTTGCCATGCGCTTTCAGGGTTGGATGCACAAAATCTCAACGCGAAAGAACGTCATTTTATATTGCCACTTGTGATATGAACCTTTATTATGCAGTCTGTCGCTTTTATTTCTTCCACATCACAAGATCGTATAAAGCGTATTTCCTCCACACCAATCAATCATACATATTTAGAAAGCAATTTTTATTGCTTGCACCGATGACAACTTACTTGAAGGATCCTACTCAATCCATAGGTAGATATGGTGGACTCTCATGGCAAAACTGGTTTATGGGTTTTTGGAAGCACAAGTAGTATCTCTACTTGGTGCAAAGAATTTGGCTAGCATGAGGGGGAAAGGCAAGCTCAACATGTTGGATGATCCATGACAATATACTTTATCTCAGATATAAGAAAACATAACCCATTATGTTGTCTTCCTTGTCCAACATCAACTCTTTAGCATGTCATATTTTAATGAGTGCTCCCAATCATAAAAGATGTCCAAGATAGTATATTTATATGTGAAACCTCTCTTTCTTTATTACTTCCTATTAATTGCTACGATGACCAAAGCTATGTTTGTCAACTCTCAACAACTTTTAATCATCATACTCTTTCTATGTGAAGTCATTACTCTCAATAAGATCAATATGATCTCTTTATTTCTTTTTATTCTTTCTCTTTCTTTTATTCACTCAAGATCATAGCAAAATAATCAAGCCCTTGACTCAACACTAATCTTTATTATATATAGCTCACGGACTCGATTACAAAGAGAGATAATAAAGCAAAACTCAAAACTAGATCATACCAAAACTTTTATTCTACTAGATCAAGATACTACTAAATAGGATCGGACTAAGAAAAACGGTAAAGATAGGAGATGCAGTTGCCAAGGGGAGTGCCCATACCCATGTGATTATGTCTCCTTTGCTGGTGAAGAAGATGATGGTTTAGTTGATGGCGTAGTCTTCTTCCTTAATTTGCGCTTGAGGACAGAATTTTGATCCCTCAAGTCATCAATCTCCTGCTCCAGGCTTAATATCATTTTGCATAATTCCTGCTTGTTTTCCTACAAGAGACGAAAAGGGATAAACTCGATCTTAAGTTTCTTTGCTCTATCAGGGAGGCTTGACCTTTTGAACTCCACATGCATGTCCCCAGGTTGAGGTAATGGGACTTCATCTTCATCTGAGCTCGTCTCCTCCCTCCTCTTGGGTTCGTTGTCCTCTTCTTCTTCCGTAGTCCAACCACAATGCTCCACATCTCCATAGACCTTGGGATTTGCAAGGTAATCAGCCACATAGCTTTCTCCTTCAGAATCCTGGGACGACATGTTGCTCTAATCTGCAGCAGGACAGCTCGAAACGAAAACAGAGGATAATTGCGTGATACGGGAGTCAAAACCTTCGGGAGAATATATAATGAATTTTTACCGACCAAAATACGTATCGTGCAAGAAAACGGAGTCCGGAGAGCACACGAGGTTCCCACGAGGTAGGGGGCGCGCCCAGTAGGGTAGGGCACGCCCTCCACCCTCGTGGAGGCCTCGTGTCCTTCCCGGACTGCTTCTTATTTTTCTATTTTTCTAAATATTCCAAAACAGAGAAATATTGCCATAAAAACTGTTTTGGAGTCGGTTTACTTACCGTACCACATACCTATCCCATTTCGGAGTCTGTAACGTTCCGGAAAGTGTCCCTTATGTATTCCTTCGGGGTTACGGTTTCAATAACATTGGTTTCAACATTTATAGGATTATCTGAGATATAGTGTTTAATTCTTTGACCGTTCACCACCTTCGGATTTGTGCCTTCGAAGTTGTTGATTTTTATGGCACCGGAACGATAGACCTCCTCGATAACGTAAGGGCCTTCCCATTTAGAGAGAAGTTTTCCTGCAAAAAATCTTAAACGAGAGTTGTATAGCAATACATAATCACCTACATTAAACTCATGCTTTTGTATCCTTTTGTCATGCCATCTTTTAACTTTTTCATTAAACAACTTGGCATTCTCGTAGGCTTGGGTTCTCCATTCATCAAGTGAGCTAATGTCAAATAACCTCTTCTCACCGGCAAGTTTGAAATCATAGTTGAGCTCTTTAATAGCCCAATAAGCCTTATGTTCTAGTTCGAGAGGTAAGTGACATGCTTTTCCATAAACCATTTTATACGTAGACATACCCATAGGATTCTTATATGCAGTTCTATATGCCCATAATGCATCATCAAGTTTCTTGGACCAATTCTTTCTAGATCTATTAACAGTCTTTTGCAAAATTAATTTGAGCTCTCTATTACTCAATTCTACTTGACCACTAGACTACGGGTGATAAGGAGATGCAATTCTATGATTAACATCATACTTAGCAAGCATTTTACGGAAAGCACCATGAATAAAATGTGAACCACCATCGGTCATTAAATATCTAGGGACTCCAAACCTCGGGAAAATAACTTCTTTAAGCAATTTAATAGAAGTGTTATGATCAGCACTACTAGTTGGAATAGCTTCTACCCACTTAGTAACGTAATCAACAGTAACTAAAATATGTGTGTAACCATTAGAGGCAGGAAAAGGTCCCATATAATCAAAGCCCCAAACATCAAATGGTTCGATAACAAGTGAATAATTCATAGGCATTTCTTGACGTCTGCTAATATTACCAATTCTTTGGCATTCATCACAAGATAGGACAAACTTACGGGCATCCTTGAAGAGAGTAGGCCAATAAAAACCGGATTGCAATACCTTATGTGCAGTTCTATCTCCAGTGTGGTGTCCTCCATAAGCCTCGGAGTGACACTTGCGTAGGATCTGTTCCTGTTCATGCTCAGGTACACAACGTCTAATAACACCATCTACTCCTTCTTTATAAAGATGTGGGTCATCCCAAAAGTAATGTCTCAAATCATAGAAAAACTTTTTCTTTTGCTGGTATGTGAAACTAGGTGGTATAAATTTAGCAACGATGTAATTAGCATAATCAGCATACCATGGAGCAGTACGAGAAGCATTTATGACATTTAATTGTTCATCAGGAAAGCTATCATCAATAGGTAGTGGGTCATCAAGAACATTTTCTAACCTAGACAAGTTATCTGCAACGGGGTTCTCAGCTTCCTTTCTATCAATAATATGCAAATCAAATTCTTGTAGCAAGAGAACCCATTTGATAAGTCTAGGTTTAGCATCTTTCTTTTCCATAAGATATTTAATAGCAGCATGATCAGTGTGAATAGTTACTTTAGAATCAACAATATAAGGTCTGAACTTATCACAAGCAAATACGACTGCTAAGAATTCTTTTTCAGTAGTAGCATAATTTCTTTGAGCATTGTCTAGAGTTTTACTAGCATATTGAATAACATTTAATTTCTTATCAACTCTTTGCCCTAGAACAGCACCTACGGCATAATCACTAGCATCACACATAATTTCAAAGGGTAAATTCCAATCAGGTGGCTGAACAATAGGTGCAGAGATCAATGCTTTCTTAAGTATTTCAAATGCTTCTACACAGTCATCATCAAAGACAAATGGTATATCTTTTTGTAATAAATTAGTCACAGGCCGAGAAATTTTTGAGAAGTCCTTAATGAACCTCCTATAAAATCCGGCGTGACCAAGGAAACTTCTTATACCTTTGATGTCCTTGGGACATGGCATCTTTTCAATAGCATCAACCTTAGCTTTATCAACTTCAATACCTCTTTCAGAAACTTTATGCCCCAAAACAATACCTTCATTAACCATAGTGGCACTTTTCCCAATTCAAGACAAGATTAGTTTCTTCACATCTCTGCAAAACTCGGTCAAGGTTGCTTAAGCAATCATCAAAAGAGGATCCATAGACGGAGAAGTCGTCCATGAAAACCTCACAAATCTTTTCACAAAAGTCAGAGAATATAGCCATCATGCATCTTTGAAAGGTAGCAGATGCATTACATAAACCAAAAGGCATACGTCTATAAGAAAAAGTACCAAAAGGGCAAGTAAAAGTAGTCTTTGATTGATCATTGGCTAACACAGGTATTTGAGAGAAACCAGAATAACCATCTAGAAAGCAAAAATGTGTATGTTTGGATAATCTTTCTAGCATTTGATCGGTAAAAGGTAAGGGGTAATGATCTTTTTAGTAGCCTTATTTAATTTGCGGAAATCAATTACCATCCTATAACCTGTAATAATTCTTTGCGGGATCAACTCATCTTTATCATTAGGAATGACGGTAATACCTCCCTTCTTAGGGACACAATGGACAGGACTTGCCAACTGACTATCAGCAACGGGATAAATTATACCTGCCTCAAGGAGCTTTAGTATTTCTTTTCTTACCACTTCCTTCATCTTAGGATTCAGCCGCGTTGATGATCACGAACTGGTTTGGCATCTTCCTCCAAATTTATTTTATGTTGACATAGAGTGGGACTAATGCCCTTAAGATCATCAAGAGTATATCCAATAGCACCACGGTGCTTCTTCAGAGTTTTCAATAATCTCTCTTCTTCATGCTCTGAAAGGTTAGCACTAATAATAACAGGATATATCTTTTTCTCATCAAGATAAGCATATTTAAGAGTATCAGGCAACGGTTTGAGCTCAAACACGGGATCACCCTTGGGTGGAGGAGGATCCCCTAGGATTTCAACAGGCAAATTGTGTTTCAGGATGGGTTCCTATTTAAAGAATACTTCATCTATTTCCCTTCTTTCATTCATAAACATATCATTTTCATGGTCTAGCAAATATTGTTCTAAAGGATCACTAGGAGGTACGGCAATAGAAGCAAGACCAATAATTTCATCCTTACTAGGCAATTCCTCTTCATGGTGCTGTCTACTAAATTTAGAGAAATTAAACTCATGAGACATATCACCCAAACAAATAGTAACGACATCCTTTTTGCAGTCTATCATAGCATTAACAGTGTTCAAGAAGGGTCTACCAAATATAATGGGACAAAAGCTATCTTGTGGGGAGCCAAGAACAAGAAAATCAGCAGGATATTTAGTTTTCCCACACAAGACTTCAACATCTCTAACAATTCCCATTGGCGAGATAGTATCTCTATTGGCAAGTTTAATTGTAACATCAATATCTTCTAACTCATCAGGTGCAATATCATGCTTAATTTCTTTGTATAGGTCAATGTGTATTGCACTAGCACTAGCACCCATACCACATAAGCCATGATAACAATGATCTCCTATTTTAATAGAAATAACAGGCATGCCTACCACAGGTCTATGTTTATCTTTAGCACACGGTTTGGCAATTCTAGCAGTTTCATCACAGAAATGAATAACATGCCCATCAATATTATCAGACAAGAGATCTTTAACAATAGCAATATTAGGTTCAACTTTGATTTGCTCAGGAGGTGTATAAGTTCTGATATTGCTTTTACGAACCACAGTTGAAGCTTTAGCATGATCCTTTATTCTAACAGGGAAAGGTGGTTTCTCAACATAAGAAGTAGGAACAATAGGATCATTATAAGTGACAGCCTTTTCTTCAACTTTAATAGGTGTAGCTACTTTTACTTCTATCGGAGGATGATATTTAAACCACTTCTCTTTAGGGAGATCAAAATAAGCAGCAAAAGATTCACAGAAAGAAGCTACTATCTCAGAGTCAAGTCCATATTTAGTGCTAAACTTACCGAAAACATCGGTATCCATAAAAGATTTAACACAATCAAACTTAGGTGTCATACCTGACTCCTTACCTTTGTCGAGATCCCAATCTTCAGAGTTGCATTTAATTCTATCCAATAAATCCCATTTGAATTCAATAGTCTTCATCATAAAAGAGCCATCACAAGAAGTATCGAGCATGGTGCGATTGTTATCAGAAAGCCGAGCATAAAAACTTTGAATAATTATTTCTCTTGAGAGCTCATGATTGGGGCATGAATATAACATTGATTTAAGCCTCCCCCAAGCTTGAGCGATGCTTTCTCCTTCGCGAGGCCAAAAATTATATATATAATTGCGATCACGATGAACAAGATGCATAGGATAAAATTTCTGATGAAATTCCAATTTCAATCGTTTGTAGTTCCATGATCCCGTATCATCACATAGCCTATACCATGTCAATGCATCTTCCTTCAAAGATAAAGGGAAGACCTTGTTCTTAATAAAATCACCGGGTATACCTGCAAGCTTAAATAATCCACAAACTTCATCCACATATATTAGGTGCTCATCAGGATGCTTTGTTCCGTCTCCTGCAAAAGGATTAGCTAGCAGTTTTTCTAACATACCCGAAGGAATCTCAAAGTGGACATTTTTATTTTCATTTTCATTTTCAGTAGGTTCAGTAGGTTGAGGAGCAACTCTTTGCTCTACTGGTCGGGGTGAAGATACCCCGAACAAGCCCCTCAGAGGATTACTTTCCATAGTAACAAGTGACATTAAATTTCAGCACACTATATAAATTTTTCCTTACCAAATTCCACCTACCAAAGGCGCTTCACTCCCCGGCAACGGCGCCAGAAAAGAGTCTTGATGACCCACAAGTATAGGGGATCTATCGTAGTCCTTTCGATAAGTAAGAGTGTCGAACCCAACGAGGAGCAGAAGGAAATGATAAGCGGTTTTCAGCAAGGTATTCTCTGCAAGCACTGAAATAATAGGTAACACATAGTTTTGTGATAAGATAATTGGTAACGAGCAACAAGTAACAAAAGTAAATAAAGTGCAGCAAGGTGGCCCAATCCTTTTTTTAGCAAAGGACAAGTCTGGACAAACTCTTATATAGAGAAAAGCGCTCCCGAGGACACATGGGAATTATCGTCAAGCTAGTTTTCATCACGTTCATATGATTCGCGTTCAGTACTTTGATAATTTGATATGTGGGTGGACCGGTGCTTGGGTGTTGTCCTTTCTTGAACAAGCATCCCACTTATGATTAACCTCTATTCCAAGCATCCGCAACTACAACAAAAGTATTAAGGTAAACCTAACCATAGCATGAAACATATGGATCCAAATCAGCCCCTTACGAAGCAACGCATAAACTAGGGTTTAAGCTTCTGTCACTCTAGCAACCCATCATCTACTTATTACTTCACAATGCCTTCCTCTAGGCCCAAATAATGGTGAAGTGTTATGTAGTCGACGTTCACATAACACCACTAGAGGATAGACAACATACATCTCATCAAAATATCGAACGAATACCAAATTCACATGACTACTAATAGCAAGACTTCTCCCATGTCCTCAGGAACAAACGTAACTACTCACAAAGCATATTCATGTTCATAATCAGAGGGGTATTAATATGCATATAGGATCTGAACATATGATCTTCCACCAAATAAACCAACTAGCATCAACTACAAGGAGTAATCAACACTACAAGCAACCTACAAGTACCAATCCCGGACTTAGAGACAAGAATTGGATACAAGAGATCAACTAGGGTTTGAGAGGAGATGGTGTTGGTGAAGATGTTGATGGAGATTGCCCTCTCCCGATGAGAGGAGCGTTGGTGATGACGATGGCGATGATTTCCCCCTCCCGGAGGGAAGTGTCCCCAGCAGAACAGCTCTGCCGGAGCCCTAGATTGGTTCCGCCAAGGTTCCGCCTCGTGGCGGCGGAGTCTCGTCCCGAAAGCTTGCTTATGATTTTTCTTTGGACGAAAGACTTCATATAGCAGAAGATGGCCACCGGAGGGCCAACAGGGGGCCCACGAGGCAGGGGGGCGCGCCCAGGGAGGTAGGGCGCGCCCCCCACCCTCGTGGCCAGGTGGGGCCCCCTGACGTACTTCTTCTGCTCAATATTTTTGATTATTTCCAAAATTAACTTTCGTGGAGTTTCAGGACTTTTGGAGTTGTGCAGAATAGGTCTCTAATATTTGCTCCTTTTCTATCCCAGAATTCCAGCTACCGGCATTCTCCCTCCTTATGTAAACCTTGTAAAATAAGAGAGAATAGGCATAAGTATTGTGACATAATGTGTAATAACAGCCCATAATGCAATAGATATCGATATAAAAGCATGATGCAAAATGGATGTATCAGTGTCCTTAGATTATCTTGGGGTGCCATGGGCATCCCCAAGCTTAGGCTCTTGCCACTCCTTGTTCCATAATCTATCAAATCCTTACCCAAAACTTGAAAACTTCACAACACAAAACTTAACAGAAAATCTCGTGAGCTCCGTTAGCGAAAGAAAACAAAACACCACTTCAAGGTACTGTAATGAACTCATTCTTTATTTATATTGGTGCTAAACCTACTGTATTACAACTTCTCTATGGTTTATAAACTATTTTACTAGCCATAGATTCATCAGAATAAGCAAACAACACACGAAAAACAGAATCTGTCAAAAATAGAACAGTCTGTAGTAATCTGTAACTAACGCAATCTTCTGGAACTCTAAAAATTCTGCCAAAATAGGACGACCTAAATAATTTGTTTATTGATCTGCTGCAATTGGAATCAGTATTATATCACGTTCTGGTAATTTTTAACATTTGTTTTCGTGAACAGAAAGTTTCTGGAATTTTCAGCATGATCAAATAACTATCATCCAAGAAGATCCTATAGGTTTAACTTGGCACAAACACTAATTAAAACACAAAAACAAATCTAACCAGAGGCTAGATCAAAGATTTATTCCTAAACAGAACCAGAAAGGAAAAAAAACAAAAAAAACTGGGTTGCCTCCCAACAAGCGCTATCGTTTAACGCCCCTAGCTAGGCATTGATAATTTCGATGATGCTCACATGAAAGACAAGAATTGAAGCACAAAGAGAGCATCATAAAGCATATGAAAAACACATCTAAGTCTAACATAATTCCTATGCACAGGCATCTTATAGGCGAACAAATTATCATAGCAAGCAAAAACTAGCATATGCAAGGAAGAGGAAAGAAACAAAAGCAATCTCAACATAACGAGAGGTAATTTAGCAACATGAAAATTTCTACAACCATATTTTCCTCTCTCATGATAATTACATGTGGGATCATAAGCAAATTTAACAAAATAGCTATCACATAAAATATTTTCAACACGATCCACATGCATGCGAAGTTGACACTCTTCCAAAATAGTGGGATCAACATTAACTAAAGTCATGACCTCTCCAAACCCACTTTTATCAAAAATTTCATAAGATTGAACATTTTCCAAATATGTGGGATCTAAAGTTGACACTCTTCCAAACCCACTTTCAATATTATTGCAAACATTATTATCAATCTCATATTCATCATGGGGAGTAAGTAAATTTTCAAGATCGTAAGAAGAATCACCCCAATCATGATCATTGCAACAAGTAGAGGACTTAGCAACACTAGCATCCCAAAGCTTAGGGTTTTGCATATTATTAGCATAATTTACATCAATAGAATTTATAATAAAATCATTGCAATCATGCTTTTTATTCAAAGATCTATCGTGAATCGCTTCATAAAGTACTTCATCACAATTTTCAGATTCACAAATTTCAAGCAAAACCTCATAAAGATAATCTAGTGCACTAAACTCACTAGCAATAGGTTCATCATAATTGGATCTCTTAAAGAGATTAGCAAGTGGATGAGGATCCATAAACACTTAGCAAGCGAAGATGCAAGCAAAAAGAAGGCACATGGTAACACAAGATTAAACGGAGGAAGGGCGAATAAAACGGCAGGGGTGAAGTGGGGGAGAGGAAAACGAGAGGCAAATGGCAAATAATGTAATGCGAGGGATAAGAGTTTGTGATGGGTACTTTGTATGTTGACTTGTGCGTACATCTCCCCGGCAACGGTGCCAGAAATGGCTAGTTGCTGGGAGATCAAATCTTGACTTGACTTGGCATAAGCCTCCCCGGCAACGGCGCCAGAAATCCTTCTTGCTACCTCTTGAGCACTGCGTTGGTTTTCCCTTGAAGAGGAAAGGGTGATGCAGTAAAGTAGCGTAAGTATTTCCCTCAGTTTTTTAGAACCAAGGTATCAATCCAGTAGGAGGCCACGCTCGAGTCCCACGCACCTACACAAACAAATAAGAACCTCGCAACCAACGCGATAAACGGGTTGTCAATCCCTTCACGGTCACTTACGAGAGTGAGATCTGATAGATATGATAAGATAATATTTTTGGTATTTTTATGATAAAGACTAAAAGTAAAGATTGCAAAGTAAACAAAGATAGAAATAGCTTATTGACGGAAGATTAATATGATGGAAAATAGACCCGGGGGCCATAGGTTTCACTAGTGGCTTCTCTCAAGATAGCATAAGTATTACGGTGGGTGAACAGATTACTGTCGAGCAATTGATAGAATTGAGCATAGTTATGAGAATATCTAGGTATGATCATGTATATAGGAATCACATCCGCGACAAGTAGACCGAAACGATTCTGCATCTACTACTATTACTCCACACATCGACCGTTATCCAGCATGCATCTAGAGTATTAAGTTCAAAAGAATAGAGTAATGCTTTAAGCAAGATGACATGATGTAGAAGGATAAACTCATGCAATATGATATAAACCCCATCTTGTTATCCTCGATGGCAACAATATAATACGTGCCTTGCTGCCCCTGCTGTCACTAGGAAAGGACACCGCAAGATTGAACCCAAAGCTAAGCACTTCTCCCATTGCAAGAAAGATCAATCTAGTAGGCCAAACCAAACTGATAATTCGAAGAGACTTGCAAAGATAACCAATCATACATAAAAGAATTCAGAGAAGATTCAAATATAGTTCATAGATAATCTTGATAAACCCACAATTCATCGGTCTCGACAAACACACCGCAAAAGAAGATTACATCGAATAGATCTCCAAGAAAATCGAGGAGAACTTTGTATTGAGATCCAAAGAGAGAGAACAAGCCATCTAGCTAATAACTATGGACCCGAAGGTCTGAGGTAAACTACTCACACATCATCGGAGAGGCTATGGTGTTGATGTAGAAGCCCTCCGTGATCAATGCCCCCTCCGGCCGGACGCCGGAAAAGGGCCCAAGATGGGATCTCACAGGTACAGAAGGTTGCGGCGGTGGAATTAGGTTTTTGTGGATGCCACTGATGGTTTGGGGGTACGGAGATACGTATAGGAGGAAGAAGTAGGTCGGTGGAGCCACGAGGGGCCCACGAGGGTGGAGGGTGCGCCCTGGGGGGTAGGCGTGCCCCCGTACCTCGTGGCCTCCTCGATTGCTTGACGTCCACTCCAAGTCCTCTGGATCACGTTTGTTCCAAAAATCACGTTCCCGAAGGTTTCATTCCGTTTGGACTCCGTTCGCGAAACACTGAAATAGGCAAACAAACAGCAATTTGGGCTGGGCCTCCGGTTAATAGGTTAGTCCCAAAAATAATATAAAAGTGTATAAATAAGCCCATTAAACATCCAAAACAGAATATATAATAGCATGGAACAATCAAAAATTATAGATACGTTGGAGACGTATCAGAACACCACAGCATAATGGTGTGTCCGAACGTTGTAATCGTACTTTATTAGATATAGTGCGATCTATGATGTCTCTTACCGATTTACCACTATTGTTTTGGGGTTATGCATTAGAGACAGCTGCATTCACGTTAAATAGGGCACCGTCTAAATCCGTTGAGACGACACCGTATGAATGTGGTTTGGCATGAAACCTAAGTTGTCGTTTCTCAAAGTTTGGGGTTGTGATGCTTATGTGAAAAAGCTTCAGCCTGATAAGCTCGAACCCAAATCAGAGAAATGTGTCTTCATAGGATACCCAAAAGAAACTGTAGGGTACACCTTCTATCACAGATCCGAAGGCAAGATCTTTGTTGCTAAGAATGGATCCTTTCTAGAGAAGGAGTTTCTCTCGAAAGAATTGAGTGGGAGGAAAAGTAGAACTTGATGAGGTAATTGTACCTTCTCCCGAATTGGAAAGTAGGTCATCACAGAAATCAGTTCCAGTGATTCCTACACCAATTAGTGAGGAAGTTAATGATGATGATCATGAAACTTGAGATCAAGTTACTACCGAACCTCGTAGGTCAACCAGAGTACAATCCACACCAGAGTGGTACGGTAATCCTATTCTGGAAGTCATGTTGCTAGACCATGATGAACCTATGAACTATGAGGAAGCGATGATGAGCCCAGATTCCGACAGATGGCTTGAGGCCATGAAATCTGAGATAGAATCCATGTATGAGAACAAAGTGTGGACTTTGGTGGACTTGCCCGATGATCGGCAAGCCATTGAGAATAAATGGATCTTCAAGAGGAAGACAGACGCTGATAGTAGTGTTACTATCTACAAAGCTCGACTTGTCGAAAAGGGTGTTTGACAAATTCAAGATGTTGACTACGATGAGATTTTCTCACTCGTATCGATGCTTAAAGTCTGTCTGAATCATGTTAGCAATCGCCACATTTTATGAAATCTGACAAATGGATATCAAAACTACATTCCTTAATGGATTTATTAAAGAAGAGTTGTATATGATACAACCAGAAGGTTCTGTCAATCCTAAAGGTGCTAACAAAGTGTGCAAGCTCCAGCGATCCATCTATGGACTGGTGCAAGCATCTCAGAGTTGAAATATACGCTTTGATGAATTGATCAAAGCATATAGTTTTATACAGACTTGCGGTGAAGCCTGTATTTACAAGAAAGTGAGTGGGAGCACTACAGCCTTTCTGATAAGTATATGTGAATGACATATTGTTGATCGAAAATGATGTAGAATTTTTTGGAAAGCATAAAGGAGTTTTTGAAAGGAGTTTTTTCAAAGAAAGACCTCGGTGAAGCTGCTTACATATTGAGCATCTATGATCTATAAAGATAGATCAAGACGCTTGATAAGTTTTTTCAATGAGTACATACCTTGACAAGTTTTTGAAGTAGTTCAAAATGGAACAGTCAAAGAAGGAGTTCTTGCCTATGTTGCAAGGTGTGAAGTTGAGTAAGACTCAAATCCCGACCACGGCAGAAGATAGAGAGAGAATGAAAGTCATTCCCCATGCCTCAGCTATAGGTTCTTTATAAAGTATGCCATGGTGTGTACCAGACCTATTGTATACCCTGCCCTGAGTTTGGCAAGGGAGTACAATAGTGATCTAGGAGTAGATAACCGGACATCGGTCAAAATTATCCTTAGAGGACTAAGGAAATATTTCTCGGTTGTAGAGGTGATAAAGAGTTCATCAGAAAAGAGTTACGTCGATGCGAGCTTTGACACCGATTTGGATGACTCTGAGTCTCAATCTTGATACATATTGAAAGTGGGAGCAATTAGCTAGAGTAGCTCCATGCAGAGCATTGTAGACATAGAAAATTTGCAAAATACATACGGCTCTGAATGTGGCAGACCCGTTGACTAAACTTCTCTCACAAGCAAATCATGATCACACCATAGTACTCTTTGGATGTTAATCACATGGCGATGTGAACTAGATTATTGACTCTAGTAAACCCTTTGGATATTGGTCACATGGCGATGTGAACTATTGGTGTTAAATCACATGGCGATGTGAACTAGATTATTGACTCTAGTGCAAGTGGGGGACTGAAGGAAATATGCCCTAGAGGCAATAATAAAGTTGTTATTTATATTTCCTTATATCATGATAAATGTTTGTTATTCATGCTAGAATTGTATTAACCGAAAACTTAATACATGTGTGAATACATAGACAAACAGAGTGTCCCTAGTATGCCTCTACTTGACAAACTCGTTAATCAAAGACGGCTAAGTTTCCTAGCCATAGACATGTGTTGTCATTTGATGAACGGGGTCACATCATTAGAGAATGATGTGATGGACAAGACCCATCCGTTAGCTTACCATAATGATCGTTAAGTTTTATTGCTATTGATTTCTTCATGACTTATACATGTTCCTCTGACTATGAGATTATGCAACTCCCGAATACCGGAAGAACACTTAGTGTGCTATCAAACGTAACAACGTAACTGGGTGATTATAAAGATGCTCTACAGGTGTCTCCGAAGGTGTTTTTTGGGTTGGCATAGATCAAGATTAGGATTTGTCGCTCCGTGTATCGGAGAGGTATCTCCGGGCCCTCTCAGTAATGCTCATCACTATAAGCCTTGCAAGCAATGTGACTAATGAGTTACTTGCGGGATGATGCATTACGGAACGAGTAAAGAGACTTGCCGGTAACGAGATTGAACTAGGTATGATGATACCGACGATCGAATCTCGGGCAAGTAACATATCGATGACAAAGGGAACAACGTATGATGTTATGCGGTTTGACCGATAAAGATCTTCGTAGAATATGTAGGAGCCAATATGAGCATCAAGGTTCCGCTATTGGTTATTGACCGAAGATGTGTCTCGGTCATGTCTACATAGTTCTCGAACCCGTAGGGTCCGCACGCTTAACGTTCGATGATGATTTGTATTATGAGTTATGTGATTTGATGACCGAAGTTTGTTCGGAGTCCCGGATGAGATCACGGACATGATGAGGAGTCTCGAAATGGTCAAGAGGTAAAGTTCGATATATTGGAAGGCAATATTCGGACATCGGAAAGGTTCCGAGTGATTCGGGTATTTTTCAGAGTACTGGAGAGTTACGGGAATTCGCTGGGGGGAAGTAGTGGGCCTTAATGGGCCATACGGGAAAGGAGAGAAGGGCCTCAAGGGGTGGCCGCGTGCGCCCCCCCCCCCATGGGCTGGTCCGAATTGGACTAGGAGGGGCGGCGCCCCCCTCCTTCCTTCTCCCCTCTTCCTCCTTCCCTTCCTTCTCCTAGTTGGAATAGGAAAGGGGGGCAAATCCTACTTGGACCGGGAGTCCAAGTAGGACTCCCCTCTTTGGCGCGCCCCCCGAGCTGAACGTGTGCAGATCGCGGAGGTGTCGTACGTTCGGTACTTGGATCGGTTGGATCGCGAAGACGTTCGACTACATCAACCGCGTTACTAAACGCTTCCGCTTTCGGTCTACGAGGATACGTATACACACTCTCCCCGCTCGTTGCTATGCTTCTCCTAGATAGATCTTGCGTGATCGTAGGAAAATTTTGAAATACTATGTTCCCAACAGAATGTGTGTCCATGAATTAACAGGGGGCCCCCATGGGAAGAAATTGGTGGGAATTGACACCCTCAAATCCCATTCTCCTTCCCACTTAAACTCCCATTTCCTCTAAAACAATCAATGGACTTTTATTCTCCTTACCCTTCAACTCCCATTCCCCATCTTTAATTCCCACGAAACAAACATGGTTGTCCCTTCTCTTCGGTCTAAGCCAGCAGCGTGCGCGGCTGGGTGACGGTTGCGCGCACGGCAATGGCGACTCTGATCTAGGGTTTGTGCTCGGGTGGACCAGATATAGGCCCAAGGCGGATCGGGGTTGTCC
Source organism: Aegilops tauschii subsp. strangulata (assembly GCF_002575655.3). NCBI lineage: Eukaryota > Viridiplantae > Streptophyta > Magnoliopsida > Poales > Poaceae > Aegilops > Aegilops tauschii. The sequence goes on from NC_053040.3 coordinate 455,904,277, forward strand.
TCGGGTAGGTAAGGTAGGGCTCGGCCCAGGGTCTGCCCATGAGCGTTGTCTTCGTGGGTGATGTGGCAGTGGTAGTGGTCCCGACAAAGCTTCGGCGTCATACAGATCAGGGCCGATGGACATGGACTTGGCGTTATACGGGCTCGTCGTGGCCAGGTCAATGGGCATTGCCTGGGACATGGTCAGCAGCTGCCATTGACGATCTAGGGATTCTGTCCTCCCCCATCCATCGATACTGGTTAGGGATGCATGCATGCACGCATTCTACCGAGGTAGTGTGGTTCCAGATCCAGGGACTCATACCGGGCTAGGAGTGGAAAGAGTGCCTTCTACTCTTGTTGTTGGGGTTAGTGTGCCGTGAGGTCGATGGGTGGTGATCTCAAGGGGCAGGGATTCCATGGCGGCGGCCCCGAACAGCTGTCCGCATGGTTGGCTCTCCTGCAGGCATCATGGAGGCGACGGTGGCTTTCCCTCTTGGTCGTGTGGGCAGTGAGAGGTATGGTGGCAGTTGCCTCGGGCTCATCCTCTGTCGTTGGCAGGACGGTGCCCAGATTCAGATCTTGGGCGGGGGGGGGTATGAGCTCGCCGCAGTTGTCCGAAACACGTCATTATGGCAAGGGTGGGTTATCGAGCAAAAGCACTACCCTTTGGCGCCAACGATGGTGACACTTGCTGGTGTTGTTCTTTTTCTTGAAGACGTCATTGTGGTTCTCCCCTTTGTGTCAAGGTTCTGGGTTAAGGCCCTTGTCCGTTTAGGACTCGGCAGCGGCAACGCTTAGCGTCGTTCTCCCTCCTGAGGGCATTGTCGTAGAGCTTAGGTGTTCTATGGCGTAGCGTGATGTTGTACTTCGACCCCCCTGTGTTCCCTTTCGGTAGCGTAGTCGCGAGGATATAATCGCTTATCCAAATCGTGGGATCCTTAGTGCCGTCATACTGAACACATTTAAGATTTTGAAGTTTGACCTGAAGAGATGGGCGATATTCTGATCAGACAAAGAGGGTGGGCACAACACAGATGCCCCCCCCCATCCCCATTTGGATTAGGGCTAAATATATAAGATTTGGTGATTTAATTATGGAGGTGGGCTTTTTACTATGCACGTTTGCATGTTAAGGCGAATCGTTATTCGTTTCCCATACATGATGCATGAGTGATGTTGAGGTGGCATATATGCATGTGAAGACTAATGGGTTAGTGGGATAAACTGTTTATCTGTATGAATCGCAGGTGGTATGAAAATTGGTTCTATAAACTTCTTTTACGGCAAAATGTAACAATGACGGGGGATGTAGTACTACGTCTAACTAGTGGTTGGGGCGCCACCCGGTGGCGCCGTTTGAGAGAAAGTTGTACGCACGTTTTCATTTTAGAGTCCTCGTCTTCGTCTAAAAAACATCTCAGGAAAAAATTCCTCGCCTTGATCTAAAAAATAAAAACTAAAAAATTACCACCGCGGCTTACCAACGAACGTCACTTTACATAATCCTCCATTTAAAAAAGTACCAGAGGTCCTCACCTCCATCTAAAAAAATACATTTTAAAATAATCTCACCTTCATCTAAAAAAATTTAAAAGATTACTCACTGTGGCCAACCGGCTTGTGCCACATGGTATAGCTGGTTGGCCACCCTTTACACGCAGCTTAATGGATTTAATGGATGTTTTAGTATCACAATAGTTAAAGATAACAAGATCTCAGTGTTTAACAATTTTTCATTTGAGAAACAAATAGGAGATCTCATAAATCAAGTGAATCTAGACAAGCATGTCAGACAACCGAGTCATACGCCAAAGTACGAACAACAATATTTTTGGTTCTTTGATGATTCTACTACGGAACCCAACTTGCAAATCATGTTTGCTATGCCCTAGAAGTTTTGTCAATATGGTTGCCTCATATACACTAGAAACCACTGTTATAACATTTTTTAGTGTACATATAGCATGATAGTCAATAATATTAAAAGATATATGAACACATGCATATATATGCAAATATATGTGTACACACTATATACTTTGTGCAATATTTGAAAATTAATTCAAAGAAAGAGAAAACCTTTGGTACATAATACAACTTTTTTAAAAATTTCAAAGAATCGATTAATATACATTACAACTATAACAATGAATAATGTAGCTATTATTTGGAAATATTGTTATTTTGTTAAGTAAAAAGAAATTACATTAATTAAAAGTGCAATATCGTACACTTAGTTTAAAATAAGTATAAAAGTTCAGTACAAAAGCAAATTGTTTCCAGAACAATTTATTATATAAGACAATTATGGAAAAGCGACCAAGAATGGCAGAAGAAAAAATAATGATAAGCTGGGATGACTATAAATCTTAATATATTATAGAGCATTTACAAGGTATATGATGTGGTTTGCCTATGGCTCAACAGTGATGACATTTATTTCTGGTCTATTCATTGTGGTCTGGTTTCATGATCACGAGTGGTTGGGGTGCCACTTGGTGGCGCCGCTAGGAAGTTAGGGCGGTGTCAGGTGGGAGGCGCCCTTTCCACTCTCCTATTTGTATTAAAACAATTATAGTTGGTATAAAGATTTAGACTAGTGATTCAATGAACTTCAACAAAATATTCGAAGGTAATTCAACATTGATCGGTCACTGGTTCAGTAAAGAAATTATATTTTCCAATTAAAATAAAATATTTTTTACTAATATGTGGAGCAACTTTAGCATTGATTACTCACTGGCTCAGGAAAATATTATTTAAACTATTATGCTAAAGGGATTCAAAACTCTACATTTAGTCACTTTTCCATTAAGTGAGAACATGCAAATTCCTTCGAATCACAACATCAGGTAGCACACAAGCAAGCTCCTAGCATCACCTCCTAATGTTCTCTTCGGCTATTTCAGTTCTTCACTGCCCCGTAAGGAACCTACAGAAACCCAAAAGAGCAAGCTAGGATGGGAGTGGAGATGAGCCAAATCAAGAATGAAAGGGAGAAAGGGGGATAAAAGGAAGTACGGGTCACCTGGTTTGAATGAATGTGTGGTCACGTGAAGATCTGATTCCTTGCCTGCAATAGAAACTCTTCATCTCCCAACGATATGTGTTTAAGAAACAACTCAATATAAAAAAGTGCATTACCCTACAGTTTTTACTCCCAAGCAAATCGACCATGCATCCTTCAGTTTCAATAAATCGATCTAATTTGAGTCTTCTGATATACCATAAATATGATTTTAAGTGGATGAACGGATATGAACACAAACATGTTGTAGACACTATTTTGTTAGGATTCAAGAGAAACATGCCTATGCAAAGAGGACGACGTTTTAGATTAGCAAGTGGTCAAATGGCCAATAAAATTAATGCCGAATTTATACCAACTGAACTACAATTTGATATGACACAACATCAAAGTTTCATCAAACTTCTAATTCCGGAGATAGAAAGAACATGCTAACCCCTGTTTAAGATAAATGCAACAGTATCACAAACAAAAAAAGGTTGATCAAAATATTTATAGAATCGTGGACTCACTTTCTCTGTATTCACTAGCACAAGGCAGGAAATATGCGTTGAAGAGAGGAGCATACTTTTTCAGTGGGGACTGCGTTTGCTTTGCTTTGTTGTGAAGCTTGTCTTGGAGAAGACAGTGTGTCATTTCTATCTTTCACCCAACATCCTTTCTTTCATCATTCTTACTACCAAATCCCATCTTTATTTTCTTTTGCTCCTTCAACAAATCAAGAAAATAATTTAGCAACTAAACGGCAGAACATAAATCAGGAAAATGGCATACCTTTGTATCAGATTCATCTTTTGGTTTCTTAATCCTAGAGAAGTTGGGAGCTACCACATGAGCAAACACTCACATCAACTAAATATTTCTTATTCTATGCAGAAACAAAAACTAAAGCACATAAATGCATGACATAACATCAGCAAGATCTACATGTAAAACTTATATACTGTATTCTCTTGGCATGTAGAAGTAATATTCCAAAAATGATAAGATAAAAGAAAATTGGCAGTAAAAGAAATAGCTAGCTAGCAAATAGTTTCATTTTTATGACAAGCCAAATAGAGATGGATAATATTGTGTCCATCTATATTCCATTATGCCAACTTGGATTTGCATATATGTCACATAGTCTGAGATTGAAGAGAAGCTTGTCCAACATCGTTTGAGATGGTTTGGCCATATTCAGCGCAGGCCTCCCGAAGCTCCAATGCATAGAGGACGGCCAAAGCATGCGGAGAATGTCAAGAGAGGTCGAGGTAGACCGAATTTGACATGGGAGGAATCCTTTAAGAGAGACCTGAAGGATTGGGGTATCACCAAAGAACTAGCTATGGACAGGGGTGCGTGGAAGCTTGCTATCCATGTGCCAGAGCCATGAGTTGGTCGCGAGATCTTATGGGTTTCACCTCTAGCCTACCCCAATTTGTTTAGGACTAAAGGCTTTGTTGTTGTTGTTGTTGTTGAATTTGCATATATCACATAGTTACCAATATCACTTTTTCTTCAACAGAAAAATCCATTCATCTAACTATAAGCATTGATAGTCCACCATAAGTATAAACATTACTATGTAGTAAGATATTTTCAGTCTTTTTGAAAGGAACTAAGCCATTTTCAGTTGACGATTTATACAAATACATACCCAGACCCCCGCAAATTTGCCGGAATCTCCCTTTCGATTTGGTTATACTTTAAAATTAGAAGAAATTGTGAGGCAGATCACAGTTCTCAAAAAGTTGCCAAAACAAAGAGAAAAGTATACTTTTCATCCCTCAATTCTTCGCAAAGTCTAGATTTGGTCCCTTAACTTCAAAACCGGACAACTTGCACCCTTAACTACTGAAACCGGACAAGATTCATCCCTGGTCACGGTTTTGACCGGTTTTGGTGCTGTCCCACCCCGGTTTTGACCGTGCCGACTCAAATTCGTGTACCTTTTCCAATTCCGCTTAATGTTTCAAATTTAGGTACTTTTTTCAAATACGTGAATTTTTTTAAAATGTGTGTACTTGAAAAAAATGTGTGGAGTTGAAAAATTATGTCAACTTGAAACAAGTATCTGAATTACAAACAAAGTTCATGGATTGGAAAAGGAACACAGATTTGAAAAAAAATACATGAACTTTACAAAGTATGCGGATTTGAAACAAGTACGCGAATTTCGAAAACACCTCATGGATTTAAAAAAATCTTGGATTTGATAAAATTACACGAACTTGAAAAAATAGACTGATTTGAAAAAAGTACACAAATTTCAAAATAGTTCACGGATTTAAAAAATGTATGTTTATTTTTGAAAAAATTGCGCGACCTTGAAAAAACTATGTGGATTTGAAAAGAGTATGTGAATTTCAAAAAGTTCACGGATATGAAAAAATTACGCGAATTTGAGTCGGCACCGGTCAAAACCGGGGTCAATCAGCACTAAAATCGGTCAAAATCGAGACCAGGGACGAACCTTGTCTGGTTTCGTTAGTTGAGGGTGCAAGTTGTCCGATTTCAAAGTTGAGGGACCAAATCTAGACTTCACCGAGAGTTGAGGGACGAAAATTATACTTTTCTCCAAAACAAACACCCAATTGCAGGCATACCCATCTGGTCCTCCATTAACTACCTAACAAAAGCAAGCCCAGAAATAGGAGATAAAAAAGTAATGAAACTGAATGTCAGTCTCCTAGAATCACGGATTGACCAGTTCAAAAAATAAAGAGCCACACGAAGCTATTCTCATCTGATTGCTTGGTTGCTCACATTCACGTCCATCCATCAGTGAAGAGCTTATCAATCAAAAGAGTTTAGCCTACTGGCCATAAAGGCACAATAACAGACTAGAGAAACTAACTGAAACTATTTCTTGCAGGCATGGCACAACACATAACTAAAACAGAAGAAGAAATATAATCTGACATTTTTTTACTTGGCATCACTACAAAAAAAAGACACATCCGTGACATTTTGGGCCGAACGAAAAAAAATTCTGTCATACATATGACACTTCTATGACAATAATTGTGACAAAACCCGGTATCATCATAGATGTGGTGGGCTCCTACTTCTATGAAAAAAAATCATGACAGAAAATGGGCTTTTCGTCCTGGGCGGGCCGGAGACGCAGCTGCATGACATTCTTTGGGCCGTCCATGACGGAAAAAACCATGGTAGAAGCAAGGGGGAGGAAAATTTCGGGGAGTTCCCGGTTACGGTGGGAGGTCGGGGGCCGAGCGATGCGCGTTTCTCTCGTACACGTACGCGCGTGTGTGCGAGGCGTTGGCTCTAACTGAACCCGAGCGAGGCGTTGGGCTCTAGCTGAACCCGAGCGATTGCACTGCAGGCTACGCATTACTGAACCCAAGCGGTCGATCGATGGCTGTTAACTGAACCCGATCGAGCGATTCCTTCGCTACTGCTGCTAACTGAAGCCGATCGAATGGATGAACAGTGAGCGTTGCGGGGGGTTGGATGAACAGTGAGCGGTGGCGTTGCCTCTGGATGAACAGGACCCCGTGGTGTGGAGGGTTGGATGAACAGTAGACGGTGGAGGGGTCCCCGTGGAGGGGTGGTTGAACAGTAGCCGGTGGAGTAGCCCGCGGTGGAGGCTGGATGAACAGGAGCCCGTGGAGGCTGGAGCAGGTCGACGGTGGAGATGAACAGTATCCCGTGGAGTCCCGTTTTGCGGTATGCCACACCCCTCCCGATGAACAGGACCCCCGTTTCGACCGTAGCGCTCCAACACAAGTCCGTTTCCTCCGTTTTGCGGTACGCCACACCCCTCCCGATCAACAGGACCCCCGTTTCGACCGTAGGAGGTCTGTTTCCTCCGTTTTGCGGTACGCCAGACCCCTCCCGATGAACAGGATCCCGTTTCGAACGTGGCTGGTCGAACACAAGGCCATTTCCTCCGTTTTGCGGTACGCCAGGCCTCGTTTCCATCGCCTGTTCCGTCCAAGCCCTCCCGATGAACACGACCACGCATTCCGTTCCGACCCAGCCGGTTGGCTCCCACGCGTTCCGTTGCCTCCGATGAAAATGACGCATTCCGTTGCCTCCCCATGAACATGACGCATTCCGTTGCCTCCCCATGAACACGACGATGACGATGTTTCTCCGTTCCGACCCAGCCATGTACACGAGCCCTGGCCGTACGTATGCGCGAGTAGGCGTTCGAGACCCTACCCGTATGTACATACGTGGTCGTATTTTCTTTCTTGCACCCTGGCCGCTGTACGTACGTGTACATGCTACGTGCGCACCTCTACTACGCCACGTACGCGCCTCTACTACGACACGTGCGCGCCTCTACATCGACCAGTATATATGTACGTACACATTCGCGACCAGAATGACAACGCTACGTACGCTTCGACCAGGTGGGTCCCGACTGTCAGGCACTTCCTTGCCTGCGAAGATGTAGCTGGTGGGTCCCAGCAGTCAGGGGGCGAATCATTTTGTTTTTTTTGCCCGGACGCACTTCCTTGCGTGCGAAGGTGTAGCTGGTGGGTCCCAGCAGTCAGGGGGGCGAATCATTTTTTCGGATGCACTTCCTTGCGTGCGAAGATGTAGCTGGTGGGTCCCAGCAGTCAGGGGGGCGAATCATTTTTTCGGACGCACTTCCTTGCGTGCGAAGATGTAGCTGGTGGGTCCCAGTAGTCAGGGGGAAACGTTTTTTTCGTGAAATACGGTGGCCCGTCCAGTGGGTCCCCGCTGTCAGGTGGAGGAATAATTATTTTGCACGTAATAAGGAGGCACTTCCTTGCTGCGGCCGTGGACCCAGCTGTCAGCCTCTCCACGTACAGTCCACGTCCGATGGAAGCCATTACTTGACCACGTTGACCACGCCGCACCGAGAGCACCGGGGCGGTGGACGACGGCGAGGCCTAGGAAGGGGACGACGGCGAGGCCTAGGAAGGGGAAGACGCGGCAGTGGATGCCCACGCGTAGAGGAGTATGAGGGTTCACTCGTTCGGCTGCGGTGTGAGGCTGCCGTCGCCGCAGAATAATAGGGGGTGTGGGTGCGTAGAGGGATGGCCTGGCCAGTGCTGGGAGTAGTAGGGGGCGGTGAGGCCTCCGCGGCATCACAGCCGGCCACGGGCGGCAGGAGCAGGCGGCACGACCGGCGCTGCTTTGGGCGGCTGGAGCAAGAAGACTAGAGGTTGAAGAAGCACTACGGCCGTTGGATGGACATCGTACGGTCACTGGAGCTAGAATCATTCATATATTGACTAAAGTTGACAAAGGCCTCCATCCCAGTCAACTTAGTAGGCCCACAAGTCAGCCTCCCACCAAGGTGGGTCCCAGCTAGCAGGGGGGTATTCATTTTTTGTGCGTAATAAGGAGGCACTTCCGGTGGGTCCGAGCTAACAGCGGGGGGAACGTTTTTCTCGCGAAATACGGTGGCCCGTCTTGTGGGTCCCAACAGTTAGGGGGAAACATTTTTTTCGCGAAATACTGGTGGCCTGTCCGATGGGTCCCTGCTGTCAGGTGGAGGAATAATTATTTTCCGCGTAATAAGGAGGCACTTCCTTGCGGCTGCCGTGGACCCAGCTGTCAGCCTCTCCACGTACAGTACTCTTCCGATGAAAGTCGGTCGTTGACCACATTGACCACGCCGTGCCAAGAGCACCACGGCGGTGGACGACGGCGAGGCCTAGGAAGGGGACGACGCGGAGCCGGGGAAGACGCGGCAGTGGAAGCCCGCGCAGAGAGGAGTACGAGGGTTCACCGGTTCGGCTGCGGTGTGATGCTGTCGTCACCGCAGAATAACAGGGGTGTGGGTGAGTATAGGGATGCCCTGGCCGGCGGTGGGAGTAGTAGGGGGCGCTGAGGCCTGCGCGGCAACACAGCCGGCCACGGGAGGCGGGAGTAGGCGGTCCCGCCGGCGCTGCTTTGGCAGCTGGAGCAAGAAGATCAGAGATTGAAGAAACACGACGGCCCTTGGATTGACATCCAACGGTTACGTCTGCTAGAATCATTTGTTGACATATATAATAACTAAAAAAATCTTGCATACGCGTCAACTAAACAGGCCCACAAGTCAGACCACTCCCTCTTTTTTTAATAATTTATATATAGCTCATGGCAACTTCTTATGCAATTTATTGCAGTCGTTTTTTTGGTTGGCCAGGGCCAATTTCGCATATTTCTGTGGGTTCCAAACTATTTTTAATACCGAAATGTCGAGCCAGATTTAAAGTACTTTGATGATATATTTAAATTAGGTTAATGCCCAGTGAAATAGGAATCTGAAAATGTGAAAAAATTCAGAAATTATAAAGTAATTGCCAATTTGTCATCTGTTTTTATATTTACAACCCATTTCATATTACTTTCAAGATTTGCAGGCGTCTTGGAAGAGTTGCAGCCCATCAGGGCGTAGAAAAATAAGTAGGCCTGGATTAGGTATTCTTCAGAAAAAATAAACTGGGCTCATTTTCACAAAGAAAAAATAGCTGGGCTGGTCACATGGTGAACATAAAATATAAGCCTGGGCTAGACGGGCCACAGCCCAGTTCAAACCCTGCTGCGTCTCATCAATACCAAACAAAAAAAACTGCTCGAGTAGCTACGTCCCAGGTGTCAGCCGATCTTGTGTTGTTCTCTTGTCTATTGACTATATACGCTCACAATGTCGTGGGTCCCAGATGTCAGGAAAACACTAGGAGGAAGCATTTTATTTTTCCATACGCTGACGTGGTGGGCCCCTACTGTCATCCTCTCCACGTACTTCTGCCGATTCCTGTTGTTTGTTGACCATGTTGACAACGCGAGAGGGCGGCGCCGCGGCGAGCGCACCAAAGCGGGCGGAGGACGTCGGCGTTAACGATTTAGGAGACGGTGGGGCGGCGATGCGTGCGCTGAGGCGCAGCCAGCCGTGGGAGGCAGAAGCAGGCGGCCCCGCCGGCGCTGGTTTGGTTTTGGTGGCTGGAGGAAGACAGGACTGAAGAAACACGGCAGACTGTAAAACCAGCAGGAGTACTTAACAACCTTAACTGAAACCAGCAGGGGCACTTAACAACCAAAGCTGAAAGCAGTATGAGTACTTATACAGGTTCAACCGTACAAAGCACGCCCCGAACAGTGCTACTTTGCCTGTAGTTAACCAAAGGTGAGGCCTCCAAGCCCCAGGACAAGGCCCAGGCGCCACCCCGCGCATCCACAACCTTCTGAAAGCGGCTTCATCTCGCAACGTGGTCAATAAACAGGATATTCGCTTTAGAGCCATGGAAAAGCATGAACATAATCTTCTGTCCTATTCTCCAAGATGGACGGGCCTTCATTATTTGAGACCACCCATGAATAAGTATCATTTCACCTCCAAGGGGAATTGAGTAGGTCGACATAAACATCATGTTGTGACCAAGCGCAAGTCTGACCCGAACATGGTCAGGCATCTGTATAGGAACAATAGAACTCGGCAGTTCCTATTTCAAGAAGATCACAGCTGTAAAACTGTGTATAAGCAATAGTTTATGAACAACATATATAACAGAAAACAGCTCGTACCATAATTTTCTCGACACAGTTGGACCTGTTCAACGAGTGCAGCAGTGGCACACATATCCCACGTGGCCTTCCACCATTGAAACGCCCCACAAGGACCTCAAGACGATCAAAAGTGTAGGAACTTGTGGATGTCGATTCAGTCAACTTCAGTGCCATTAGTAATAGCTGAGTTATTACAGAGTAACAAACGAGCAGACTGCTTAACTCTGAAAAAACCTACACGTGCCACCAATTATAAGAAAATATTAGTTAGAAGTAGCATCTTCGTGAGAGATTCGTTGCTACTTCTAAAGTTAAATTGTGATTAGTTAGACAGAATAGGTGGATTAAGAAGTAATCGAGGCAACAAGCAAGAACCAGATACAAAACTAACATGGATGAACAATTGGAACGACGTCGGGGTGGAAGATCGCAGTGAAGATGAGACCAGGTTCTGCTATTTCCATCAACATTCGTGCGCCAACTTTCAGTCCGTAACACTTGAGAAAGTTTATCCAAGTTTGGCCATAAAAAAAGCAGCGATCTTCTTGGTTCATCAACCCAACTCGGAACTTATATCCATGGCTTGTCTTCACTGTGACCATTAAACTAGTGTATTCAGTTATGGCAAGGCCGAGCATCTTGAGTACATGTGTTCTGGCAGAGCAAATAATACACTGCAGGAAAAATAATATGAGAACATAGCATGTTCAAAAAAACCCCACCCTCCCGGATAGAAAAGAGGATTCTAGGAACATACTGTGCGCGTTCCAAAATGCTGTGTTAGGATGAGAAGGAACAAGTGTGGCGTCTCGCTGAGGGCGCAGAAACCTGTAGGGTACTCGCACTTTGGGCACTGCAAATGAAACACACTAGATTCAGTAGGAAGAAAAATGCATGAACGGCGGCGGCTGCCATCCTAGGATTACCTGCGACCAAGGGACTTGGATATATCGGGGATGGATTAAGAATTCGTACCTGGTTCTCCATGAGAAAACCCTATGCAATCACCGAGAGGGGGTTTTCTCTGAACAAGCAGACGGGGGAGAAGGGGATTCAGGCCCAGTGAAATATTGCCGCTTCGTCCGTCCAGCTTACTGCTAAAGCTGGAAAGGGGGGTTGTGATTTGACGGCTCATTGGGCATTACTGCGGCGCTACGACCGGGGTGTGTCTACCGTGAAGTTGTGCACTCTAATTTGTGCATATGGCACGTGGACCCCGTTGCCGGTTGCCCCACATATCAGCGAAAGGAAGTAGAAAGACAGGAGTAACTAGTTACACATAAATATATTTTTTGATAGAGAGATACTCCCTCTGTAAAGAAATATACAAATCTTTTATATCACAGGCTCACCTTGCCGAGAAATATACTCCCTCTGCAACGCACGGGCATTATGGGGGTTCAGCTTTTTTATGGGGGTTCAGCTCAGAATATAATACTCAGGTAGGCTCACGGTTCTGAACTTTGGGCCGCAGGCCGACCCTGCATGTTTGGGGGCCCATGTGTTCTACCTCAGCGCTTTTCATATTGCAAGCGATCGGTACAGCGCTGGTTTTAGATGTTGTCGCAAGGCGAATACACAAAATTGAATAAAGCACGGCAGCTGTTGGAATGAAATCAAACGACAGTTCCTAACCAGCAATCAGAGTTGCAATTCTATCAACGATATACCATGTGATAAATAATATTGTCGTACTATGTATACACACAGGACACTTGTTTCACCATGCCAGATTATTACATCAAAATCTCTCGAAGGATAGATCAGTTCGGCAGTTGCGTGCTGCTACTGAAGAATTTCAAAGTTGATTTGGACCAGCTCTCCTTGCCGAGGAAGTTCGATTTTGACATCATCCCCTACCGCAAGATATGATTTAGATTTGAACCTTGACCATCCTTTAGCATCAATCATCATGCGACCATCCTTTGTACTTACGGTATATTGAGCAGGTTCATTCACACCAAGGCTGCGCATGGTAAGAGAAACTTGGCCGCGGTCGCCCGGATTGTTGAACGACTCCCTCGTTGCTCTAGGAATTCTCTGTTTGCAAACAAGAAGACATACCCAAACAGTTAGATCAACACAGTGAATCATGTGAAACAACATGGAAAGAAAAAGGAACGAAGCACTTGGGTGGCCAATGCTTACCAAGAAGGTGGACATGTCAGTTTTTGTAAGGACTTTGGTATATGAAGTGCGAACTGCAGCCCAGTCTGTTGCCGGTGCAACTGCATGGGCCGGAGCAGATGCAAGTGCAAGTGTTGGTGCAAGTGCCGAAGCCGCCGCTGCTGCCGGAGATGGTGCTCCTTGTAGAGCTGGTGCCGGTGTCGGAGCAGGTGCCGGTGTCGATGCCCGATCCTCCGGTAGATCAGACTGATCCGCTGACGCGGTCGGTGCCCAATCCTCAGCTGGATCAGACTGAGCTGCTACCGCTGTCAGTGCTAGAGCAACTGCCGGTGCTCGATCTGTGCGAGACAGCGGCGATCGTGTCTGGTCTGCTATGATCAGCTTTCTAACTTGACTAGGATCCGTGACCGTGATCCAGTTTTTTTCTTCATTTCTCTTAAATGCGAGAAGGACTAATTGTGGCGTTTTTGTTAAACCAAACTGCAGTTCATCATAGGGATTCAGCTTGTACTCAGACAACAGACTGATCCAATTTTTTCCAGTAATATAAGTGATGGACAGTGCCTTCGTTACTGACACGACATAAGAAGTGAAACCTGCAAAAATAGCCATCGTAGAGCAAACCAAATGGTTTATTCTGTGATGAATGTCACATGGCAAAACCTGCATCATAAAATTGCAGGAAAAGAAAGAAAACATGACATTAAATCAATAAGATTTAGACAGTAAATCAATAAGATTTACTTGATGTGACACGAGTGAATCCTTACCAGGAAATCACTATGTTGAAGTACTAAACAGAAGATTGATCGTCCAACTACGCGTGGCATGCAGGGGCCCCGCCTACTCCCACAAGCAGGACAGTCCAAAGGTCGTGACAAATCGTATGGACCGAACATCCATGGGACTGGAAATCCTGGTGGGTGCGATAAACCCTGCAATGCATATAGATATTGGAGTGTAACCATAATTGATAAACCGTCCTCACAAAAAATATGATCTGGATACTTCAAAATATACAGACTGAATTGAGTGGACAGACATTAACATAGACATTAACATAGACCGTTCACACACCAAAAGCGGCAGTACTAATAAACAATACAGGGTTCACAAACACAAATCAAGTACTGAACAATAGTACTTACTACAGACAAGCAAAGTTGCACTAACTAAACTCTGCAGACTATTTCTTGCCACCGACCTACGGGATGAACCCCGCATAACTGACTAGGCCATGGACTTCGTGTGAGATGTCTACATGCACCATCACCATCTTGTCAACCTTGGAGAACCTAACAGAGTGGTCTTTCCACTCATAAACATGATGATGAAGACAGGCCGCATCAGATTTGTTGGGAAGCTTTATGTAACACCCCGAGAATCATGCTACAGTAACTCTCTGAGATTAAGCTAATCATGTTGCTAAACAGGGCTTGATCACAATTGCATCAAATTTCTTTTCAAACTCCTAGTTCAAACTTCAATTAAAATCAAAATGGAAAATAAAAGTTTTCAAAAATTTGAACAAAAATGTTCGGTGGGTGCCAAATAATACACTGGTAATTATGGTGGAGAAAACACAATTTTATAAAATACCTAAATACTTTTAAATGAAATAAAACAGAAAAGAAAATAAACAAATAAAAAGAAAACAGAAAACAGAACAGGCAAAGAAAAAGAAAAAAAGAGAGAAGGCCCTCCCCCCCCCCACTGGACCGCTGGCCCAACTGGGCCGACCCCCGGCCCAGCCGGCCAGCCCACCTCTCCCCCTCGCCCCCTTCCCTGTTCCCCCGACCGGGGTCGGAACAGGGGCCGTCCCCGCCGCACCCCCTCGCCGGCGACGGGGAGGATAAGGGCGCCAGCTCCCCCCCGCCTCCTCGGGCCTCTCTCCCACTCACCCCCCCCCCCCCGCTCTCCCTCTCGGCCGCTGCGCCTCCCCCGTCAGATCCACCTCCCTCTCCCCTTCGATCCCCACTGCCCGAGCGTGCTCGCCGCCGTTCACCGTCGTTCCCGCGGCCACCGTGCCCCAACCGCCACCTCGCCGTGTCATACGCCGTCGCCGCCCTCGACTACACCACCTCCACCTCTCCGTTGGAGCTCGGAGCCACTGCAACGGCCTCCCCGAGCTCGTCTTCCCCGCACGGCCGCCGTCGGTCGCCGCCCCGTTTCACCGCCTCGAGCCTCCCCGAGCACGCTGCCGTCCCCTACAGCCTCGCCATGAGCCTCTCCCCCTCCTCCCCTGTCTTTTCTCTCTCGCGCGCCCCCTAGCTGCTTCCCCACGCGCGCCCGAACGCCACGCCGCGGAGCTCACCGCCGGCGAGGCTCCGGTGACCTGTTGGTCACGGGCTCAAGCCCGTTGCACTCCCCACCTCGCGTAGATGCCCCCCAGCCCCTCCGCTTGCTCGATAGCCCGCCGTAGCCTCGTTTCCGTCGGGCACCCGTGCGCGCCGCCGCCTCCGCCGCTCGCCGGCGCCGATTCCGGCCAAGTCCGGCGAAGCCCCGGCCACCCCTGGATGCGGCGCTGCGAGCCCTTTCGAATGGGCCTAGCCCCGCTCCTCCCCGAGCCCCGTAGCGCGATTCCGGCCAACTCCGGCGAGGGGCCGCCGCGGTTTTGGTCGCCGGAGTTGCTCCGGCGCCGGCCGCCGACGTGGCTGGCCTGGGCCCCCCCCCCCCCCCCAGTGCCACTGCCAGTGGGCCCGTGGGCCCCGTTGACTGGGTCAACCCAGTCAACGTGCTGACTGGGCAGGCCCAGCCACTGACATGCGGGCCCCGCCGCAAAATTAAAAAAAAAAGAGAAAAGAAAATGTTTTATAAACAAAAATGATTAATTAACTTAATCACTCACTGACAGGTGGGCCCAGTAGTTAATTAACTAAAAATTAATTAGTTTAATCTTCTGTTTAACCCACTGTCTATGACAGGTGGGTCCCCCGTGTCAGTTTTGACCAGTCAACCGGACTGTTGACCGCTGACATCACTCATACGTCATGCTGACGTCATATCCCTTTTTCTGTTAATTAAATAATTCCAGAAATTCAAATAATCTTTGAAAATTCATATCTTTTAAACCGTAACTCGGATGAAAATGTTTTCTATATGAAAGTTGCTCAGAACGACGAGACGAATCCGAATACGCAGTCTGTTCGTCCACCACACCTCCCTAACCTATCGAACGAGCAACTTTCCCCCTCCGGTCCGTCTGTCCGAAAACGCGAAACATCGGGAATACCTCCCGGATGTTCCCCCCCTTCGCCGGTACCACCTACTGTCGCGTTAGGGCACACCTAGCACCGCTCATTGTCATGTCACGCATCGTCATGCTTATGTTTGCATTGTATTTACTGTTTCTTCCCCCTCTTCTCTCCGGTAGACTACGAGACCGACACTGCTGCTGTCCAGTTC
Organism: Aegilops tauschii subsp. strangulata; assembly: GCF_002575655.3. Taxonomy (NCBI): domain Eukaryota; kingdom Viridiplantae; phylum Streptophyta; class Magnoliopsida; order Poales; family Poaceae; genus Aegilops; species Aegilops tauschii. Next base: position 455,920,297 of record NC_053040.3, read on the forward strand.
GACTACGGAGTTGACGACCCCTCCTACTTGCCAGAGCAACCAGGCAAGCCCCCCCCCTTGATCACCAGATATCGCCTATTCTTCTCTATACTGCTTGCATTAGAGTAGTGTAGCGTGTTACTGCTTTTCGGTATCCTATCCTGATGCATAGCCTATCCTTGCTACTACTGTTGATACCTTTACCTGCAATCCTACATGCTTAGTATAGGATGCTAGATTTCCATCAGTGGCCCTACATTCTTGTCCGTCTGCTGTGCTATACTATCGGGCCGTGATCACCTGGGCGGTGATCACGGGTATATACTTATATACTATCTACATGACACATGTGATGACTAAAGTCGGGTCGGCTCGTAGGAGTACCCCGCAAGTGGATCTTTGTGGCGGAGCGACAGGGCAGGTTGAGACCGCCTAGGTGAGAGGTGGGCCTGGCCCTGGTCGGCGTTCGCGGATACTTAACACACTTAACGAGATCTTGGTATTTGATCTGAGTCTGGCCATTTGGTCTATACGCACTAACCATCTACGCGGGAGTAGTTATGGGTATCCCGGCGTCGTGGTATCAGCCGAAGCCTTCTTGACGTCAGCGACTGAGTGGCGCGCGCCGGATTGGACTGGAACGCCACTAGGCTAGGTCTGCTTCCGGCCGCGTACGCAACGTGCAGGTGTGCATAGGGCGATGGGCCCAGACCCCTGCGCGCATAGGGTTAGACCGGCGTGCTGACCGCTCTGTTGTGCTTAGGTGGGGCTGCGACGCGTTGATCTTACGAGGCCGGGCATGACCCAGAAAAGTGTGTCCGGCCAAATGGGATCGAGCGTGTTGGGTTATGTGGTGCACCCCTGCAGGGAAGTTTATCTATTCGAATAGCCGTGTCCCTCGGTAAAAGGATGGCCCGGAGTTGTACCTTGACCTTATGACAACTAGAACCGGATACTGAATAAAATACACCCTTCCAAGTGCCAGATACAACCCGGTGATCGCTCTCTAACAGGGCGACGAGGAGGGGATCGCCGGGTAGGATTATGCTATGCGATGCTACTTGGAGGACTTCAATCTACTCTCTTCTACCTGCTGCAAGATGGAGATGACCAGAAGCGTAGTCTTCGACAGGACTAGCTATCCCCCTTTTATTCTGGCCTTCTGCAGTTCAGTCCACTGATATGTCCCTTTACACATATACCCATGCATATGTAGTGTAGCTCCTTGCTTGAGAGTACTTTGGATGAGTACTCACGGTTGCTTCTCTCCCTCTTTTCCCCCTTTTCTTTTCTATCTGGTTGTCACAACCAGATGCAGGAGTCCAGGAGCCAGACGCCACCGTCGACGATGACACCTACGACACTGGAGGTGCCTACTACTACGTGCAGGCCGCTGACGACGACCAGGAGTAGTTAGGAGGATCCCAGGCAGGAGGCCTGCGCCTCGTTCGATCTGTATCCCAGTTTGTGCTAGCCTTCTTAAGGCAAACTTGTTTAACTTATGTCTGTACTCAGATATTGTTGCTTCCGCTGACTCGTCTGTGATCGAGCACTTGTATTCGAGCCCTCGAGGCCCCTGGCTTGTATTATGATGCTTGTATGACTTATTTATGTTTTAGAGTTGTGTTGTGATATCTTCCCGTGAGTCCCTGATCTTGGTCGTACACATTTGCGTGCATGATTAGTGTACGGTCAAATCGGGGGCGTCACAAGTTGGTATCAGAGCCGACTGCCTGTAGGAATCCCCCTTTCCACACTCCTTGGCCGAAGTCGAGTCTAGACATTACAAAACTTTTACTAACATGGCTGTGTGTCTTACGGGCCCACGTCGCCATTGGGTGGTACTAGTATCTTTTACTCCTCGACCTTTACTCTGGGACTCTGAACTCTCTTCTACTCGGGTTAAACGAATTTACTAACTCTAACACTAGGATCCCGTGACCACATTCACCCCAAAGTTGGATAAGCCATAGTTGTTTCTTAGAGTAGTATTTTGAACAATACACACACTGGCATTTGACTCCTTTGAAACGTCTTTGCTTTCAGATGGAACCCACGAGGCAGGTCGTTCGTCACACGACGGCCATTGGTGCCTCGGGATCACCTGCGGTGCTAGCTGAGATGATGACCTATCTGGGTTATCGCTGGCACCCTGAGTACACCGTCTACGAGGAGTACCAGGACTTTAACCAGGAGCAGTACCGTGCCATCGTCCACCTCTACTCTCGGGAGTACGACTCCACTACTGTGCTGCACACCGCACATGGTGTTGGTGTGACCACCGATATGGCTGTCCACGATGCTGCCTATGCTGCTCTGACACGTCTTCGTGGAGAGTATCAGGAGTTGGACACCTCCCCTTTCAGGCACATTGCTATCGCATCTGATGTTGGTGCGGAGGGATACTATACTGCTGCCTACTCCACTGTCACCCGAGAGCCCTTCTACCATCAGCACCTGGTTCTGCATGCTGATGGGCTGGATCGAGCTAACCGAGCTCTTCGCCACGAGATGTACACCACCCGTCAGCACCTTTACCGTGCTCTGACGCTGCTGCACCCATTTGTCCGATCTGGACAGGTACCGCGTACTGCGATCTACCCAGCCAGGACCGTGATGCCCCACGGTGTCGGTTGGCCAGAGGTGGGAGGCTACTCTCCCGCACTTGGTCCTCTTCTGCCACCTGAGCGTCGGGCTCTACACCTGAGTATCCGCGGCCCCCAACCTGCTGACGTGGAGGGCTATCCGTTGCCTCACTACCAGCTGTCGGGCTACGATTACCTCCACAGTACCTCTTGGGACTGATGTAGGCTTGCTTGTAGTGTTAGATGCATTCGCCGCGAGCCTGTGTGCCGCCTATGATGTTTTAGTCCATGTACTGAACTCTATGTACTGAACTCTATGCATGACCCCTTTTGTAAAGTTATGCCGACTACTATGTAGTAGCTATCGTGCTCCTTTCATTATGCATGTTTCATCATGAATGATTCTTGTCATTGCAAATTTCTCAATGCTGAACTACCCCTGTTATATATTAGCAGGATGGTTAGACCAGGTGGTCGTGGTCGTGGTGGCGATGCCCCAGGCGCACGACGTTGGTGATGCAGGGTGCAACCGCCCGCAGAGCCCGCCGGTCGACGGGAGCCAGCTCGTCAAAGATGGCATCCAATGGCACGAATGGATTCCGGTGACGGAGCCCTGAAAGGATTCGCCCGGCAACGGCGACGGCAGCCAGCAACCCCTCCTTGTCCAGCTCAGCCCCCACCATCGCGCGGAGACGGCTCAGCTCCTCGGAGATATAGGTGAAGAAGGAGACCGTGTCAGGAAGCCTCAGCTCGTTGAAGTCGACCGGGTGGTCGAATGGGTTTAGCCCGACGGCCGGCATTGTCGCGCTGGCACGACGGTAGGCATCGCGCAGCCGCAACACGTGTGTGGCAACTTGGTTCACCAAGTGGCTGAGGCGATCCTGGACCTCGTCACGATCGGCCCGCTCGCGCTCCAGCCGGCTCCCCTGACGGCCTATCGTATCTCCCGCTTTCTGCAGCAACGCCGCCGATGCCTCGAGCATCTTTGTGGTGGACGCCTGCCGCTTTCGAAGCTCCGTGAACTCCCGCACATAACGGAGGAGCATGGCACTCCTCTCCTCCTTGAGCTCACAGAGCTCCACGTCCTTGGCCCTGAGCTCCGCATCCTTGGCATGGAGCTCCTGTGTCAGGCGCCTCACCTCGGACTCCGTGATCTGCTGCGCCGCCATGGCACCAGGTAGAAGCAATGGGGAGAGGAAGCAAAGGGGGCGAAACGGCTGAAAGGCAATGCAATCTACGGGAAGGCGGAGGGAGCGGGGAATCTTTTGGTTTTCACCACGGTAAAACACCAGTCGACGACTTCTCACATCAGGGAGCAGTGGGTTTTTACAGGCGGAGTCATCGTGACTAATTGCTGCCGCGCCTGCTCCTGTCAATCAAAAAATTAAAAATCCTGCCGCGCCTGCTCCCGTCAATAAAAAATTAAAAATCCTGCCGCACCCAAACACCAGAGCAACGCCGCGGTGGATATTTAAATTTACCTGTCGGCAAGTAGATAAAAAAGGGGTGAAAAAACAAATGTGGCGGCGGCCTAGCTAATCGGTCGAACTAGCCCAACTAGCTAGCCACCATGCTTCACTGATGTACTCGGCGGGAAAGGTGGTCTTTTGTGATTTGACGACTCATTTACTTGCTTCGGCGCTACAACCGAGGAGGACCCAGAAAACGCGCGGTAGGGCGTCCCACGTCAGGAAGAATATATGCGTGCACCACCCGGGAGGACCCCAAAACCGCGCGGTAGGGTGTGCCACGTCTCGGCACGGAGGAAAAATGTGCGTGTAAAAATATATTGTATCAGACATAGTACCTATGGTTCGACCTCAGGACCCAGCCAGTCGGTCGAAAACACCCCACTAGCCACACAGCTTCATCATGCAAACGTGGCACGGAGGATAGATGTGGTTAGCTCCGTCTCGACCAGCCACAACATCTCTTGTTCTAGGCAATTCTTCTATTTTCCAAGCTTTTTTTTAGTTGTAATAACACCACGGCAAGCTAGCGCCGCTCTTCGTGTGTGCCCGTGCAAAGGTTAGACGATGGAGAGAAGAGAGATTGAGATCGCAGACCTGGGACCCACCAGTAAGTGAGACAACGGTCATGCACGTGTTGACGAGGCACTCCCTCTACTCTACTCAACGCAAGTACTGTATAAAATCAAGTTATGGGACAAAGCCAACAACCGTTCGTTTTTTCAGGCTATCGACTTACGCTTTGTAGTCCAGGTTGCCAGTTCGAATCTCGTCTTTTAGATTTGTTAGTTTTAGGTCCAAATTTGATTAATGACAAGTGGGACCCCCGTGTGTTGTTCTGATATTTCAGTGTAGGATGGTTTTTTTGAACAAACACTTTGCGCGGTTAGACAAGTAACGGCACGAGTTACACGTATTTTGCAAGTTTACAAACAAAAATGACAGCGGCATAGAATATCACATGCACCCCGCAGCTTAGATTCTATGGTGATACGAGTTTTTACACCGTTGGAAGTGAGATCCAATGGCTTGGGAATAGTCTTTGTAATTATGCGCAATTTCCAAACTCTCCAAAGGTTTTTTTGCAAATAAAACATTCAGGCCTCGTGTGTGCCGCTGCATCTTCGATCCAACGGCTCCCCGGTGCTCATATTAGGTGCTCCCCGTAGCTTAATTACCCGCTACGGTGATATGAGCATCTAGGTCGTATGATCAGTGATCAGATGGCACATGCGTAGTACTTGTACTTTCTGCGCATTTCCCAAACTCTATCAGCCGTATATTGCAAAAACATTCAAACCTCCTACTGTGGGCCGTTAGATCTCAGTGAACTCGTATCACCATAGAATCTACGGTGCGGGAGCACCTCATACTCTCCCGTGCGAGAAAACATAAGGTGCTATCGCAGCTTGGATGCTACGGTGATACGAGCTTGGAGGTCGTTTGATCTGAGATCCAATGGCATCTGAGCAGTCTTTGTGCTTGTAAGCAGTGGCCGAACTCTTTTGGGGCTTTTCTGCAAAAAACCATTCGAACCACCGAGGAGGTGTTGGGTCACAAATCCAACGCCTCCGAAGAGCTTGTATCACCAAAGCATCTAAGGTGTGGTAGCACATGATATTCTTACATACAGGAGAATATGATGTCCTCCTTCATCTTAGATGCTACGGTGATACGAGCTTCAAGGTCGTTGGATATGGGATCAAAGGGCATCTAAGTAGTTTTTCTACAAATTGTGTGCAATTTTCAAACTCATCAAGGTTTCCTGCAAAAATATTAAGACACATCATGTGAGCTGCTATATCTCAGATCTACAAGCTCCAAGCAACTCGTATCGGCATATAGCATCTAAGGTATGGGGGCACATGATATTCTCCCGGGGAGGAGGGGTGGGGGTGCACAACCAATCGATGGTTGGGAGGGTGGGGACAAATATAATCTAAACAACCCTAATCAGAGCTCCACAATTTTATCTAAGGTCAAGGGGTTGAACCCCGACAATCATAGCTCCGCCTAAACACAACATTTGCATGTACTGTAGTACTAGACTTAATATTCATGTTTCAGTTTCATGTTCATTTTAAATTTTGAACTGAGGACCATGGATGTCTTACATTTTACTCCCTCCATTCCTAAATATTAGTCTTTTTAGAGGCTTCAAATGGACTGGCATATACGGATGTATATAGACATATTTTAGAGTCTAGATTCACTCATTTTGCTCCGTATGTAGTCACTTGTTGAACTCTCTAAAAGACTAATATTTAGGAATAAAAGGAGTATTTTTGAATTCGTGTCATACATGCATGGTTTGGAAAAATAGATGCACTATACTTATTGGATTGTTGTTGTGTTCGTGCGTGTGTGTCTGTGTCTGTGTGTGTGTGTGCGTGTGTGTGTGTGTGTGTGGTCATATGCTTGATACATACAAAGTTTTCTCACCTCCATATTGTTCATTTTTTAAATTTGAATTTGCATTGGAAAACTTACTAGGGATACCATGAAATGTGAAATCCACATTGAGATCACTATATCACAAACTCACTCTAATTCAACAACTCGTCATAAATCAATTACCACGTTGAGATTAGTATTTGCAAGGAAAATACGGGTATTATAATACACATAGATTCGTTCGGCAATTTAAAAGGTTCCTTTCGTATTCTCGAATGGTAGGACCCAACGGTGTACCAGCCAGACCTTGGCTCGTGTTGATCCTAAAAAAAACCGGGCTCGTGTCCTTCGGTGGCATGCGTGGTACGCACATTAGGCAACCCCAACCAGTCGAGCCTCAGCGTTTCAAGTCGAAATATCTGGCGGCCAGAATTCCAGCCCTAGGAAATTCCCCTCATATCCCCGGTCCATAATGACTACCGATGAACAACGGAGGGATGCTTTAGTAACTAGACAACGTTGCCTACCGTGCTGAGCACGGTTCAATTCCCCCGGTCGCCGCTCGTCAAGGTCACCCGTCAACTGCATTGCCTAGTACTACTACTACTACACCAGGATGAGCACAGAATTGAGCCTGTTTGTTCGTGCCTAGTACTTGAGTTAATATAGCAGGCAATGCACGGGTACGGAGGGATTATCCTTTTACTCTGCATATATAACTTGCCTGAAGTCTAACTAAGCAAAATGTTTGACCAAATCCTTTCTTAAGAAATACAACAGGACAGATGTACGGCTTGAAAATTTATTGCATGATGCAGGTTATGATATTGTTTGGAATCCTGGATCTTAAATTTCAGAAAATCCAAAAGTGAGCATAAATTCTTGAAACTAAGCATGGTCACGTGATATGGCACAAATATTACTTCGTAAGTTTTTTCTTCAATTTGAGACAAGTTGCTTATGACAAGTTGCACAAATGAAGAGCCAAGGTATTTTGGAACAAAGACCTGTCACGTTAAGGCGAACGCTTTCACTATTGAAACCGTGGGCATTTACGTGCCGCCACGAGTCCCCGCTTCTCATCAGCAGGTGCCGTCCGAGCAAGCGTGTGAGTCGACGGGAGGCGTGCGAGCAGATCGCTGCGCCGGCTGTCAGGGAGGCGTGCGAGCAGACCGCTGTGCAGGCTCACCGGGAGGCGAGCCCTTTGACCAGGCTCCGCCGCCCACCATCGTCCCAACTGCTCCCACTTTTAATGTCCGGCGCTGCAGTTTAAAATCAACCCCGCACTACCCGGTATCACTACAATCCTCTCTCTTCCTCTCCGATTCTCCTGTCGTCTACCTCCAACTAGCCTGACCTAAACGTACGCCATGCCGCATCACGATAGTCTGCCCTTAGTGTTCCAGTTTCCTGAGGAAGACACCCAGCAGGAGTCTCAAGAACATAAGGCGCTTTGGGACGAGCTTGAACTGGCCTTGCGGGAAGACACCGCGCCTGTCCCCGCTCCCGTTCCGGCTGCCGTCGCCCCGACTGCGCCAGCGCCCATCCCCGTGCCATTGATGGGCTGGGAGCCGCACATTGTCGCCGAGCTTGATCCCACGGGGTTCCACGAGGTCCCCGCCGACTTTCACGCGCCCGTGCACCTGCCAGCGCATGCGCCTATGCGTGCACTGACGCGCACGCCCATGCCAGTGCCCGTGCACCTGCCAGCGCATGCGCCTACGCGTGCACTGACGAGCGCGCCCATGCCGGTGCCCGTGCACACGAATGTCTCCGCCGCGCCGTTGACAGCGCCTGTCCCCGCGCGGGTGCCAGTGCCCCCTTCAGCGGCATGGATGGCCGCCGTCGACCGCTTCCTTGCACCAACGTCAGTCGCCTCCTCCCGCCAGTTGACTCGCTCCGAAGTCCAGAACATTTTGGCCTTCCTTGAAGCTAGGCCAACGTCCAGGAGTACGCCAACAACGGCGCAAGACGCCGCCGTCGCCGTCGGTCAGTGGCCCGACGACACACAGAGCACGGCAGAGGAGCCGCTTCCCACCGCGAGCCGCCACCGCGTAATCTAAATTTGCCATGAAAAACGTTCGGATTGCCATGCTTAAAATCCGAACGTTTATCATTTCCGTTTATTTTATATCGATCGTCGTATAATTTAAAGTCGGAGTCAGACTGAACGAAATGTATGGTTTGATCGATTGAATGTTCTACTAGAGCCGTATCAAATTAAATATAAAACGTCATCAAGCCACATGTATTACTTGTCATCCAACGACCTAGACTGCTTCAATGTCGAGCGCTCAACACGTTTAGCGTGCAGTTAATTTCATGCCAAAATTAGTGCTAATCACATGACAACACGCAAATAATATCCTAGTAGTTAATATCCGCATGCACTTAATATACTTCCAAATTAACGTGCATTGCACGTACACACTGACTAGTGCTTCTAGTACGTGAAACTGGTGACGTGACTTGTGAACGCGTCCAGATATGGTCAACGGCAACATCGCCCGCGAGTTCTTCCTGTTTGCCCATGCGTCTAAACGCAGAAGGGGAGGAGAGAGAGAGCACACATGGAACCCACCAGTAAGTGAAGGCGAATAGTACTAAAAATAATATTACATGTTATCCATTAATTAGGTTGTGGCAATATAAAAACATTATGTGAACAAAGGGGGTACAACAAACATTGCTATTCTACGTATGTTGCCTATTGACGTGCGGCTTGAAGGCCCGGTCGCATGTTCGATCCTCATCCTTTATTTTTTAATTTGTATATGGGTCCAAATTTGTTTCATGACATGTGGGCCCCTCGGTGTGTAGTTTGTAGCACTTTAATTTGTGGGTCGAAATTTGTTCCATTCCAAGTGGACTATCGGTGTGTAGTTTTGTAGCTTATTTATAATAATTAAAGAGAACAACATAGTTTTTTCAATAATACCATGGTGCGACGTTGAAGGCGAGAAAGGACGTGCAAGAGAGCGATGACCGAGCCAGGGGGAAATCAACTAGGGGAGTTGCGTGGGTTGCAACGGTGTTTGGAGTAGTTGTGGGCCGAATGCTACGAAAATATAATCTAAACCGACTGGAATAAATGCCTACACAAATTAATCCAAGGTTGGAGTGTCCCTCGCAATGTAAATAGCTCCGGCTTTGCGAGGGATGGAGAGGTAGTAGCTTCAACGCATGGAAGATACGGAGTGAGAAAGCGAGGTCAATCGAGAGACATATATATAGAGAGACAAAGTGAGTGTGGTCCGACATTCATTGAACAAATATATATGCTCTGGAGAGATATTGTCCGGTTGAGCTTTTTGGCAAGGGTGAGGGCAGTAAGATAGAGCTTGAGAGATGATCCAGTCACAGACATGTAGATATATTTTGTGCGTGGGAGGAAGCAAGGTCAACCGATCACATAGGGTCGTCGTGCGATCGAAAGAGTGAGACGGGTTGGAGAGAGTGACCTAGATAGACGATGTGCATGAGAGAGTATACAATGTGAATAGGTCGAATTGGGCTCAAACATGGTGATATATCGTTTTTGTCCGAGAGAGAGCGAGGTCAATCGAGACATATGGAGAGAGAGAGAGAGAGAGATTGAGTGAGTGTGACCCACCATGAGGTCGAAAGAGTGGCGGCGGCTTGGATGGACTGACCTAGATAGACAATCTGCGTGAGAGAGTATAAAGTGTGTCGATCGAGGCCCGAACAGGGAGATATATCATTTGTGTGTGAAAGAAAACGAGGTTAAACGAGACTCAGATAAAGAGAGCGAGATTGAGCGAGTGTGGCCCGCCGTGCGGAAGAAAGAGTGAGACAGTCTCGAGGAAGTGACCTAGATATACAACGTGCGTGCGTGCGCACGAGAGGTTGGGGGGCTAGATAGGAAATGCATGTATTTAGCGCGAGAGGGTGAGAGGGAGAGGGGAGAGAGAGAGAGCTCGGCATGGGGTGCAATGGCGGGTGTGTGAGGTAAATACATTTGGTAACAGAGTGGAAAAAGGGGTTGTGTAGTTGAGAGACTTAGAGATCAAAACATGGAGAGAAAGAATGAACGTGTGTTGGAAACCGATAGCTTCCTAAAGTGGTTAGGAGAGGAAGATTGACCGATACAGGAAGTATGTAGCGTTTGTGCGGGGGGGCTAAAAACAACATTTGAATGTACATAGTATGAGACTTAATATCGATGTTTCAATTCGGTGTACATTCTAAGATTTGAACCGAGGACCAGGCATACGGGTAATTATTTCGAATTCGTGCCATACTAAGTTTCGAAAAGTTGACATTGACTCAGTTTGTTGTGCTATTTTGTAGGTCATATGTTTGAATCCATCCAAAAGTTTTCTCACTACCATGGTGTTCATCATATACATATGAATTTGTATTAAAAAAGTAGCGTGGATACAGTGAAATGCGAAATCCACGTTAGAATTGGAGATCGCTATGTGACACACACTCTAATTCAAATAACTAACTACGTGACACACACACTCTAATTCAAATAACTAATTATGTGACACACACTCTAATCCACGTTAGCGTGGGTACCGTTTCAATTTTTTTTCAAATAACTCCTCATTAATTAATTTATAGTACTCCCTCTGTTCACTTTTATAAGACCTTGAAGACATTTCAGACAATGTGCAAAACAGTTCATTTTAAGTTGTCTGAAACGACTTACAAAAGTGAACGGATGGAGTATCTCGTTTCGAATGACTAATTATTGCAAGGAAAACACGGGCATGGTAATACATACAGATTCGTTTGCAAATAAAAGAAGATTCGTTTGCATTCTCAAATGTAGGCGCACCAGGCAGACCAGGGTCGTGTCGGGGTGGACGCTGCTTCAGTGCCTTAAAGGCAACTGCCTTTGGGTCACTGACATGTGGGCCAGCCACCTATTGGGCCCACATGTCATGGACACAAAGGCAGGTGCCTTAAGGCACCGAAGCATAGTCCTGTCGGGGTGGTCGCGTGTGTCAGACGGACGCGTAGCACCCAGCCACCCACCCCCCCCCTCCCCCCAAAAAAGGACGACGACAATATAAGTTCGCGCTTCCACGTTTAGGATTGAAATATCAGGCGGCCCCAATTCCAGCACTGCAAAATCTCTCTTCTCCACCGTCCCCTTCCGCGCCCAGATTGCTCAAATCCCTAATTCGCCGCCAACCCTCGAATCGCCCCTCGTCTCGTCTCTTTCCCCACCGTTCCCCACCTCTGTGCCGGACGACGACGACGAAGACGACGGCCGCGCTTCACCACCGCACCGGAGCTACCTCATCTACGCCCTCGTCCACCGCACCGGGTGGTCCACCGACAACGTCGGCCGCCGCAACCGACGTGCCTCACAGACACCGAGTTCCACCGCATCAGGTGCGCTTCACCGACGCCGTCTCCCAGCTCACCGGGGCTACTTCACCGAGCACATCGTCGCACCTCCGCCCCCCGAGGCCGTTGGGGCTTCACCAACGGTCTCGTCCACCGCATCGTAGCGCTCTGCTGCCACTCAAGATCTGCATCCGTGCGCGGCCAGCCAACGCCAGCGCATCACCCTCAACGGCTCTGAAGTGACCCGCACTCTAGCTAGGCGAGCATGCCCAAACGCCGGCCCGAACTAGGTATCCACACATCACTCCCTTGTGCACTGTTCCGACGATGTTTGGATATCCTTTCACTGCTCTCTTAGCTTACACGCCTATGCAACTCTGACTTTAACTCTTATTTCTTATGGAGATATCATCTGAAACAAGCAAATCCATTTTTTAGCGAAGCATGACGGCGCTACGGGATCTGGTACACATCCTGCACACCCGTATAACCTTGTAAGTATATGTCCTCCGGTACAACATCAAGGTCGATTCCTCTTATTTGATCAACCATTCGCCGTGTCAAAAATGCAGAGGGGGGTGCAAGGAGCACAAGGCCTGCACATCCAAGCAAGTGGTAACATGGACTTGTACATGGAACATCCCAAGCGCAAGCAGAGCTGCAGTGAGCCTGTACAATGAGCTAGCGTAAGTCCCTGCATTTCATTTAATTCGTACTGGCATTTGTGTATGATTTGTGTGCAGTGCCTGATCCACGAATTCAAGTTACCAGGGGCGAACATTTAACTTAAAAAATACGAAGGCACTTGCACTCCGGAAATCAACATAACATGAGAAATGTGAAGCTACATGCACTTTGAAAACCAGCTAATGATCCAAAGTAGTTCAGATTATAAACACTAAATGATGCAAGCACCAAAAACACAAAATGCAACATGGTGTACAAGGACTACAAACATGGTATGTACCTGCTTGAATTATTCGTTCTCTGGCTGAAAATATCGAAGTGTAATTGCACGTATAACCAGTGCGCAAACTGCATATCAATATATCTATCCTGCACAAGTATGCCAATAGTTTCAAACAACAGATTAGAAAAGTATTTATGCTATGTTGTCATGATACGGGGACTTTCTGGTAGATGGCCTCGACGTTTCCTCAAGCTATGAAAATGCACTATAATTTGCTTGTCATCAATGCCTGCAAATCTCTGTCTCTCTCAACATAGTAGATCATCATTAGACACTAAATCCTTCAATGAGCTTGCAAAATGCTTGCATTAGATCCCTCATTAGACACTATATGTTCATCACCAGGAGCATGTAAAATGTTTGCATCAAATCCTTCATTAGCAGTCTGTTCATTAGACACTTCAGGCTCAAGAACAACATGAGCTTGTATGTTTGCACCGGAAACTTGATTAGATACATCAGATTCAGTCAGTTCAGTATTGATTGGGGGAGTTATAAAATAAGTAGAAATTGGTTTCATTTTCTCATAGATTCCCTACATACAAGCAGTTTTACAACACCGTCAGGTTTAACTATTGGCCAGAAATTGAAGAGTTGAATTAGATATAATCAGGGATGTGATGTACCTGCTCGTTGCGCATGCTACTCTTGCAAGCTGCGACTGTCTGTTTGTGCAAGCTCGATGCCATGCCCGTGCTGCCGCCGCTGCCTCCCACGCAGGCTACACCCAGGGTTGGATCTTCATCTTCTTGTCCTTCCGTTCGCTTGAAGCCCGGCGACCGCCCTCCAACGAGGGCGCGAGGAAGTGTCGTGTCGGTCTGTCCAACGGCGGCTAGGTTAGGAGCGAACCAGACTGGAGGCTGGAGCGAATGAATTGGGATTTTTTCCTGCTGTCGATCGATATGGGAGGCACTCGTTTGGGCCGCGAGCCTGCTATAGGGCCTGCCTTGCACTTATGTTATTGGCCCATCCAAATTGAAACATTTTTCTTCATTTTTTACATTGCCTGCTCGTGCGTTGGGACGAACAAAACTAGCGTGGGCCAACCTGGACGACTCAAACTAGGTGCACACTTTCCAGCCACCTGAGGCAGCCGCCCATACCAGCCACTATGGTGGCGTCGCCCCTTTTTCGTGTATGATTGGATAGTGAAAAATATTCCAGTGGCGCTTTTGATTTACCCACAGAATGGTTGAATTGCTTGTTCTCTATGAACTGAGTTCGCCAATAATGTGAAGGATGCCAGTCTTTTCATCCTATTGTAGATTGCTTAGATCTCGATATGCCAAAAGTAATCGCATGAAATATACAGTAAAAGCCAGTGTGATGTGTTTGGCTACAACTAGTCTGACTACACGTCCTCATATAACATATCAAGGACGCACCATCTTACCAGATTAACCATTCGACTTACCCATGCAGTGTGGGAAGAAAGAAGTATTGGGACTGCGTATCCAAGCAATTGATGCCATGGACTCCTTCGTACAACCTTGTAAGCGAAAAAGAAGTTGCAGTGTGCCTGTACAAAGAACTAGCGTAAGTTCAGTTACCTGCTTCTCGGAATTTTAGTTAGCCACTTATTGCAAAATTGTTCAATTACATTGCTTGGCTTAATTTAGTTTGCTACTGATTACATAATGGCACAGCCTGTCAATCATATTGTAGACTGCGCCTATCTATGTGTTTGATATTTACTATTAAGAATTACCTGTTTGCCTTAACTTAAATATCTACTTGTTTGTTTAACTGCTTTGCTGCTGCAACAGCGGGTTACAATGATGTTAATAACTACTTTTCAGCATCCAATTGAAACTCTTTAATTCCTTGTTTGTTTAACTGGTTTGTTGTTATAACTCCCAGTTGAGATGTTTTGCTAACTTCAACTTTTCTGAATCCAATCGGAACTTTAATGGCAAAACAGGTTAGCCCAAGATCAAAGAGCGACGTCCCCATGGACGTTGCATCATCCCACAGCAGTGGCACCGGCCCAATCGTGCATTATGAATTGCCAACTGCTGATGCTCTAGAGGCTAAACTAGTGGTAGAAAGAGATTCTGCTTCTGCACTTAGAGATGAAGTTGACATGTTGAGGAAGCAAACAGCACAATCACAAGCAGTACTCAAGACAACCATTAAATATTTGGTGGATTTCAAAATGAAGCAAGCTGAGACTAACCAGATTGTTAAGGTCCTGAAGGAAAAAAGGAAATTAAATTCCTACTTGGTAAATCATAGGTGAAATGTTCTTTCCATAGTTGAATAACCTTTGTGTTGTCTGTTCATGTAATCAATCAAACCATTTGTTTTAGAGATCATGTAATAAATTTTTTTTGTTTTTTGGTTTGTAATTTTATTTGAGCACAAGTCTGTATTAATTGATAAGACTCGGAGACATTTCATTTGGATTGCTGTGGCAGACCTACAAATATGCCAATCGGGCTGAATGTGCATTCACCAATAGTAATAGTATAGATGGACCATAAGTGGCACGCATCGGAAAGGGCCAAGATGCTGGCTAAAAAAAGGATGTTGTTGTAGCCAAAAAAAGTACAGCGGCCTGGCTTATGTATGTTAGTTGATATTATTGATCCATATACTCTATAAGTGTTTATATGTCTGTTAGTTCTGTACATTCTTGGTTGATTGACTCGGTATTTGAATCTTGATACATCGCTTGTGTACATATCTAAATGGGAGTACACATTATGCTGCGTGTGACATTTGAGTTGGACATGAAGTGTTCCAAATATTCGAATTCACCTTAAACTGGATTCTAGTTTCTGAATTTGAGTATCGGCATTTGTAAACCATATTCATATATGACAGTGGAATACATCTTTGTCGTCCTTTTGAAGATATATATAAAAACACATAGAATGATTTATAAAGATTCATATAGGAATACAAAATGGATTCGAATTTAGTTGCCAGGGTAAACGTGGATGCTTATTGTCCCAAAATTCGAAAGAAGCAGCAAAATGTCCACTCCCACATCGGCTGCCCGAAGCCAAGTGTTTGGGAGATGGAAATTACTGTCTACCCATTACACGGACAATCCATCGGCCCGATTTCCACTGCTCTAAATAGGGGTAGGTTAGTAACTTCAATTAGACGTGACACGACCGCCTCTGAGCCCATTCCGACACGGTGGGCGTCAAACATGGGCGGCAAAACTCATTTGATTCAAGCTCGTCCGAAAGACCTCTGTTTCTCCCTCCATTTCCCATTCATACACGGTGGGCGGCAAAACAAACTCGACTCGGCCGAAATCGATGTAGGCAAATATTTTCAATAGGGGCGGGTTTGTAATTTCACTCAGACGTGACACAACCGCCCTACCTGTCAGCCCCGTTCATACACCGTGGGCGCCAACCATGGGCACCAACCACCCTCTCCTCGCCCGAAATCGCTCTGGGCAAATATTGGCGAGATGCGAGATTACCGTCCTATCCCCAACCGACGAGACGTCCAAATTTTAAACGGGGGCTAAGCTCGTAACTTTCCCATATTTCAGATAGGCGCGTCCCAAAAACATGGTTCCCCGTACCTCTCCCTCCATTTTCCCATTCATACACCGTCCGTGCTAGAACACCCCATCCCCACACCAGCCTCCGTCCGCCACCCCATCCATCGCCGCCATCCTCCACGACATCCATCGCCACCATCCTCCACCATGCCGGAGCGCCTACCAAGACCGCGTCGTCCACTACTAGAGATGGACGTTTCTCATCCACGGCGACGGACCAATAGCCTTGCATCGCGTCCTCTCGCTTCATCGGCGCCGTCGTCCTCTTTGTCGGGGCCGCTCACACGACCTTCTCTTCCACCGCAACGGGACTTATCCCCCGATGCACCCGTCTACCGTCGCAGATCTGCTTCAACGCCACCGACAGCCATCGCACCCCTGATGCCTACACAGCGCCGCAAGAGAGGTGGTACTTCATATCTCCTCAACTTTTTGATCTCAACCAGAAAATAGATCTTAACTTGGTTACTCTACTTCCTTTTCATCTCTTAGAATTTAGTTCTTAGTTCGAAGCAAACAATGGATGCTAAATATCATTTCTCTGGTTTGCAGCTTCAAATCTGCCATGGCACAGCCATAATACGGTTTAATTGATCATGCTTAGGGTTTAATTGATCATGTTGGTTCCGTGGTGGTTTCTTTAATAGAAATCGAAGGGGAACCCCTCTTTTGCTAAAAAAATATGCTTAGAATTTCCCCCTTTTATGATCACTATACGATCAGAATACGTGCTTCGTGTCATAATAACACTGCTCCACCCATCAAGCTAAACAAGCTTAGTTGTTCAAATACGAATCTGATATTATTAAAATAGAGTTGTTTAATTGGTTAGCTAAATGTTCCTAAATTAGTTTCAAAAATACATGTTCGCCGCTCGGGTGTGTATCTCTACAGGGTGCCCACGGTGGGCCGGTCCACCCTGGGATTTTGGGTCGTCCCAGGCCCCGATTCCCCTCTGTTCTGTCGCGCGCTTCCGATCTCTACTCGCCCCCAGCCGCCTGCCTCGCCGGCGACTTGCCGTCCCCGGACGGCATGACTCTAGGAGACGCCGGACTAACAGGAGGCCAGGAGCCGCTCGCCCAACAGCGTCACCGCTGCCCGGGCGTGCCGCCGTGCCTACCTTCCTAGTCCGTTCAGGGCTCAAGCGTGCAGCACCCACCAAGCCAACCCGATTTATCCTGAGATGCGTCCTCAACACTCAGCAACCACTCCTCATCACCCATTTTCTAATTGATTCATTACTCATTAGGCAGGACTGTCATTAGGGTTTGTTGTGTGCTCAGTGCTACCTACACTTAATGGTTCAGATGTATTTCGGTAATCTTTAGTACCTCTAAAGTTCACAGGGTTTTCAAAATTCCAGCCCTCGGAACAGAAACTAGTCATTTTGGATTGTTGGTCGTAGTGACATTGACCTAGATTACTACTGCAAGCCAGGTTTGTTGACAATTTTACTTGTCTTTCTTACTCATTCGATATAATATCCAATATTCACGTCGATTAGTTGCAAACAATAAGTGCTAGACAAACTTCTTCATTCAGATTTTGGACGGTCTCTTACTTCGGTTACAATTCTGCATACTTGTCCTAGTAAGCTCACAAGTAAATGATTGATTCACTACATCTATGCTTGCCTTGTCATATTTGTTGTCAATATTCTTTTAGGGTGGACCACCCTGTTTCTAAATACTGGAACCGTAGACATGAGTGAATAGTATTTCTCTATGTGATCTCTTCCATCATGTGTGGGTAACGAACACTGCATTGTATAGAAAGAAAGTGTCATTTCCAGCTTTTACATAGGTTTCGATCTTTTACATGGAATACAATCTACCTACTTGCTTTGTGTCGCACTACCAACACTCCACCCTTGAAGCTAAACATTACGCCACTCATAATTGCTTAGTTTATTTGTTCAAATACGAATTTCATATGATTCTAATCTTCCTACTTTAGTTTTGAAATGTGTGCCTGCCTGTTATAGAGACATAAGGGGTTTGTATTTCTGTGTGTGGTCTGGTCAGCACGGTTGGGGAGGTGAACTTTGCATATGCAGGGGTTTATAGGGAGACACTCTCCGAGTTGAATCCGCAATACATTCCATAGCTAATCTGACTACTTTTTATGTTTTCATGAATCTCGGATTCTGAACAGCATCATAATGATTATGAGCTTGCGCGCATGAAAAGAATAAAGCAGAACAATGCCATGGCTGTCAAACTTGGCATTAAGGGACTGAAATCAAGTCTGGATGCAATGCAATGCAAACGCTCTCCACCTACAGATTCATGCTCAGAATATGATCCTAACAGTGATTCTGAGCTAGAGGGAGACCTAAGTCAATGTAGCTCCCTAGTGGAGGAGTCAGAGGAAGATGCCCTATCTTATTCACCCATCAAGGTACTTGCTCTAACTTTCCAAGGTTACATTGCTTGCACATATCTTGCAACTGATGCTTTGCATTGCTTCTACTTTGTTGAACCGCCATTAGCTTAGTTTACACATCGTGTATGTGAATACGCCCTGCCTATCCATTTTCAGTACATATTCCATCTGTCATCATACCATATTTATCCATTCAAATGTTGTTCTTGTGTATCAGACGTTCAAAAGGAAGAGGGTGATTGTTGATCGTGGAGGAGCACAAGCAAAGTATTTGGAAAAGGTAGTGGCACCTGATAAATCAAATAGCCCATTAGGTGTAGTTGCAATATCACCTGACCCACAAAATACCCCAACTCTAGCAGACTCTAGCCCTACTACACTGGTCATTTCTGATGCCCCAACTCAGCAGACCCCAACTACAGCAAACAGTATGATTATGCCAGTTGACATAGCACCAGTTGTACGACGCAAAACCCCCATTCCAGCAAAGAGTACACCAAATCCAGTTGCCAAATCCCTTTTCGAACCAGAGAGAGCCCCAATTGCAGCAAATAGGACCCCTGTTCCATTTCTTCCCAGTTTAGAAGACGAAGCTTATGTTGTTGTCAGGAACTTTGTGCGCATCTTTCCTTCATGGAAAGATTATACCACAGACACAGAACAATTTCCAGTCTTCCTCCGCAACTTACGCGTAAGTAATGTACTAATGTTATTCATGGTCATTACTGCATATCTTTCTGCTGACAAAAGACACAAGATTTCATTATTTTAAATAGGTGAGGAGCAAACTGGATTGTGATGACGAGCAAGGGTTGGTTGCGCTTTTCAAGCACTCATTGATGAAGTATCGTTCCTACCTGAGGCAAGCGCACTTCGATGGCAAGCCTATGAACGAAATTTCTGTAAAGTCTCCGGTGCTACATTTATCCGACGGTGACTGGAATAATCTTGTTACACATTGGTCTCGGCTGCAGCGTAAGGTACTGTCTATGATATCACATCACAATTTAAACTACATTTCTGCATTTGCCTTAATGTCTCACTTGTACAAAAACTGTTAGCAGAAGAACATTCGTTCTCAAGGGACCACAGAATCTCGCAACTATACTGCACACTGCATTGCTCTTGTGAGTACCTCTTGCCCTGTATGACCATAGTTACTTCCATAGATGTTTGATTATGTAGCATCACTGCACATGTTAGCCTCGTAATCGTCCATTTGGTGGACATTATAAGATCCGTATGCACTCTTACATAAATTTAGAATCAACCCAATGCTTTTGAAGAGGTTTAGCTCTGCAGTCCTCTTGTAAGGACTGAACGTGGTCTATCACTGTACTTACATTAACAGCTACTCCCTCCGTCCCATAATATAAGAACGTTTTGTACAGTACACCAGTGTTCAAAACACTCTTGTATTATGGGAAGAGGGATTGGTTCATTTTGTAGCATTCTGCATCTTAGCTCCCTCGCCCACCATTTACTAAAAAAGATCAGATCTATATTTAATCTTACCAACAAGTAGAATACACAGACAATGCCAGTGCAGAAGTGTAGCCCATTGCTCTTGTCAGTACATTTTGTCCTATAACGCTTGTACTTCCAGGGATTGGTAGTTGATTATGTAGCATCAATCTGCATCTTATCTTCATTATCCACTATCCCTTCCAGTATTATCATATCTATAATTACTCTCTACAAAATGTAGAGTACAGGCAATGCTTATGAAGAAGATTCTGTGCTGAAATTCTTGAGTTATCCTTCCCTTGACATGGACAAGGGCATTATAAAGCCGGTGTTAACTGTTAATGTAAGTCAGTCCTTCTAAAGCCTTTATCCTCAACTGCTGTTTAATTTGCTCATACTCCCTATCGTTTACTGCTGTTTAGTTTGTTGTTTCTACCAAAATGCATGTTCGTAAGAACCGTAAGTTCTAAGTTTTACTTGTAAAACCAAATTCCTTATTCATACCATGCACATTACTTAATACTCCCTATATGTATGCTTGTTTTTGTGGATCTATAATCCAGCGTGTGGTGAAGCAGCCCACGTTTGCACCTTGTCATCTCCTGTTTTATCTTACTGATGTGGCTGATGATATGAACAACATGCCATGCACATTATCCAAAATAGATACAATGATTTTCTTTGCCCTTCATCTATGCTTGTTATGTTGACATGGTAATCCAGTAGTGTGGTGAAGCTCCCCGCATTATGAACAATGCCAAATTATGCTATTGATATTTTGAACTTACTCTTTATTTTCTAATTTGAAATTGGATAGAATTGACAGAACAGTTATCATCTTTGTTTATACACGTGCAAAACCTGTCATCTCTCTGCTTTGTTTCAGGGTGATATGCCTGATGGCATGCACAAGTCTGCTGAAGGTTGTGAGACAAACCCAACATATATTGCAGAAAAGAAGGCAAAACATCTTGAAGATAGCGAGACAACCCCAAAGTCTTGTCTTGATGCAGTGTTCAAGTTACTTGAGACTAATAGTTAGACAAGCTCACAGAATTCGTTGTCTGAATCAGTTCGACTTCTTCAGTCCCAAGTTCTAGCAGAAAGGCATTCTGCAACTCAACTTCGACTTGAAGTCCTATCTCTAAGAAAGATTGCGGAGAACACCAATGAGAACCTCATCGCTAAACAGCTACACCTGGAAGCTATGACCGACATGCTAGGCCGGTCTCACAGCCTTGCTCAGCAGCTTGCGTAGCAGTTCCCCCGCAAGGCTAACCTTTCTTGAACTGTCTTGAAAGTGGTCTCGGTTCAGTATTATTTTGTTACGCTGCAATGGTGCCCAGTTTTTGTAATCTGCTTCTTCGTTGCGCTTTATGATCACTGGTGGCGAACTTCGATGCCCAGTGGATGTAATATACCTTAAATCCTTTATTGTATAGTGTAGGTTTATTCTTAGTTACTATGCCGTAATTTCTTTATTGTATAGAGTAGGTTTGTTCTTAATTCCTACTAGTTACTGCCATCATTCGCTATCTGAAAAAAAATCAGATGTAGTCGACCGGACCGAAACATTCGACTCTAACGGGCCAGGTTTTTAGCGGGCCACAATTGGGCCGGCCTGCGTCTTTCTTGGGCCCGAATGATTGGGGCCTTCACACATTGCGCCAGGCCCAAACTTACACCGGCCTATATTTTAGTTGGGCCTTTTGTCGACCCAGCGCTTAGTTTGGCCCAGGTAGCGTTGGGCCATTAACAGGCTGAATATTGTACTGGCCTGTTACAGCCGAGATGAAACCACGGGCCTTTAGCAGGCCAAAATGCATGTTAGGCCTCAATTTTCACTAGTCGTCGACGGGCCTTCAGCAGGCCGAAATGTAGACCGGGCCGTTTTGGGCCCAGTTAGCTCATGGGTCGTTACCAGGCCGAAACATATCTCGGGCCTTAGTTGGCCCACTGATATCATGGGCCTTTAAGAGGCCGAAAGCTTAGCATAGGCATCAACGGGCCGAATTACGCGACAGGCCTTTAACAGGCCCAAAGTCACGTTGGGCTTAACTGTTGCCACCTTTAGCACGGGCCGTTAGTGGGCCCGATGTCCCGTCGTACCATATATGGCCCATGGGCAGCACGGGCCATTCCCAGGCCAAAAGTCACACCGGGCTGAAATGGGCCCATGTCTACATCAGGCCTCTAACAGGCCGAAAGTCACTGGGCTGTAGTTGGGCCCAAATATTCGGCAAACAATTAATGGGCCAGATCTGGCTTCGGGCCGCAAATGGGCCCAAATATTGGGCGAACAATTAACGGGCCAGATCTAGCTTCGGGCCATAAATGGGTCCAAATATTGGGCGGACAATTAACGGGCCAGATCTGGCTTCGGGCCGTCAATGGGCCTTTATTAAGCAGGCCGTTATTGGGCTGGCCCACTAGTACCTGATTAAGTTCTACGGGCCTTTGACTGGGCCGGCCTTTTTAACCTATATGGGCCTTTGTTGGGCCCAGCCACATGTCGACGTATCATAGGCATGTCTCCTCCAATGGACGGGCGACATCTGGCCCACTGACGAGCTGACAGGTATTCCCTTCGGCCAATCAGAATTTTACACGTGGAAATTTCCCATTGGTCAGGGCTGTTAACGGGTTATCGGATCCAAAATCCGACCCGATAGCTTAACGGTGTTCCGTTACGGTGGATGCCACGTGTCGGTCACCCTTGATGAAAGCACTTCTGTGACACGCGATTTATCGTCATGGAAGTGGACACTTCCGTGATGATAATTATGGTAATGTCATGGAACACTTCTACGACAGCACAGGTATGACTATCTTGATTCTGTCATAAATTTGTCATGGATGTACATGCATGACAAAAAACGCGACCTACTGTGACAAACACGTATCATCACGGAAGTGTATTTTTTTTGTAGTGCATACTCCCTCTCAAAAGAAACAGGGAAAAAAGTGCACACAAGTAATATAATGGGGAGGACAAAAGATTTGACCTGCACGGTCTCTGAAGGAGAACCAGCCAAGAGAAGAGAATGGCCCAACAATTTTTTATGTAGCAGATCGGCTGACCCCGGTCACAAAATCCTGGAAAACAAGTCAATTTGTTCCACCCCAACCATGGCTAATACAAATCCCACCTGCAACACACACACGGGAACCGCGAACCTTAGAAACCGAGGAGTATGAATAACAAAGACGGCACGATCGGTAAGGTATCCCAACCTCAGCCTACATCCGCAAAATAGCAATCATCCACCAGGCCCTCCCTCCCAAAGAAATCTGAAACAGAGAAGGGGATTATATGAGACCAACAAATAAATCATATTCATGAAGTAATTAGCCATTTCAGTGATCCAAATAGTCATGGAGCAACTACCAATATATCATCTGCTAAACAAAAATTACATGAAAAGAGTAAAATATACGACAATCCAGTCCAAGATTTTTCTATGGAATGGCATACATAACAAATAAGCATAACTAAATCACCACCTCTTGCCATCATTGCCATAGTGTATATCGGTTATCTGTTTCAGTAATCTATTTTCTTCTGAAGGCTCCCTCCCGCGCCATTATTTGACATGTTTTGCATTTGTCCTCTGGCTTAGGGTAATAAGAAAATTTGAAATGGATCCCGCGTAATAAGAAACAGATAAGAGAAGAAAGGTTTGGCATAGTGTCTATTAGAAGCGAAAAGAACCATGACACACACATGCCTCATTTTTATAATGTATACCTTCAGGAGAAAATTTGCACGGCCTTGTGAACATGCTTCAAAGATCGAGAACCTAATTCAAGTTCTCTATAGAGGAGAGAGAATCAGCACAAGCATGTTGGACCTTGCACAGCGTGTATAATGAGAAGATTATTATGATTCTCCAAAGCAGGAGTTTCCAAGAATAGGAAAATAAATCTTACATCAATTTCTTGTACAATTCTGAAGGCCTCCCTAAACCAGAAGAAGAAATCAAGTATGTAAACCCCACACATTGGGACGGTCATCTACAAAGGAGAGAGCATCAGCACAATCATATTGAACCTTGCACCGCCTGTACAATGAGAAGAGCATTATGATTCTAGAAAGCAGGAGATTTCAATAATAGGGAAATAAATCTTGCATCAATTTCTTGTCAGATTTTGAAAATCTCCCAAAACCTGAAGAAGAAATCAATTTCTTGGAATAATGTCACCCATAGTGTGCTGTGTGCATCCACCTTTCAGCAATTCATCAAATGCCAGTCGCTTTTTAAATGCCACTCTTCTACTTTCTTCGGGACAGGCAGGGCGGAGCGCCAAGGTGGCCACAGTTCGAAATCTCGATCCGTCATCTGCGGCCGTTTCAGGTCTGACATGCCATCTG
Organism: Aegilops tauschii subsp. strangulata; assembly: GCF_002575655.3. Classification (NCBI taxonomy): domain Eukaryota; kingdom Viridiplantae; phylum Streptophyta; class Magnoliopsida; order Poales; family Poaceae; genus Aegilops; species Aegilops tauschii. The sequence continues at coordinate 455,944,769 of NC_053040.3, forward strand.
ACGAATCCTGGACGTCGGCTCCGGATGGTCAATCTCAGCCGTTGGCTTGGCCACTTGTGGAACTAGGCAGAGCAGGCAGTCAACCCTAGGTTCGATCGTTCCTTCGTGGCTGTTGTCCATTCTCCAGCAATGACGCGCGGCGACCCATCTGCGCCGCCGGGCACCTCCACGGCCACCAACCGAATCCGGCTTCAAGCTCCTCTCAGCCTAATGCTTCTCCGTCGGGAGGCGCTCCCGGCTTCGCTCCGGGGGTTTACCAGCCGGTGCAGGTTGCGCAACCCTATGCTTCATTGGGAAATTTCACGTCGGTGCAGCAGCCGCCGGTGCAGCAGTCCACGGCGTATCGGGCGCCGTTCCAGCAACAGTTTTTTGGCACCTCGGGTCAGTTCGTGACGCAGCCGCCGTATCTTCTTCAACCAACGACTGGCTTCGCGCAGAAACATCAGCAGCCGGCAGCTTTTCAACCTGCGATGCATACTTATTGTTGGAAATATGCCCTAGAGGCAATAATAAATGGTTATTATTATATTTCTTTGTTCATGATAATCGTCTATTGTTCATGCTATAATTGTACTGTCCGGAAATCATAATACATGTGTGAATGCATAGACCACAACGTGTCCCTAGTAAGCCTCTAGTTGACTAGCTCGTTGATCAACAGATAGTCATGGTTTCCTGACTATGGACATTGGATGTCATTGATAACGGGATCAGATCATTAGGAGAATGATGTGATGGACAAGACCCAATCCTAAGCATAGCATAAAAGATCGTGTAGTTTCGTTTGCTAGAGCTTTTCCAATGTCAAGTATCTTTTCCTTAGACCATGAGATCGTGTAACTCCCAGATACCGTAGGAGTGCTTTGGGTGTGCCAAACGTCACAACGTAACTGGGTGACTACAAAGGTGCACTACGGGTATCTCCGAAAGTGTCTGTTGGGTTGGCACGGATCGAGACTGGGATTTGTCACTCCGTGTGACGGAGAGGTATCTCTGGGCCCACTCGGTAATGCATCATCATAATGAGCTCAATGTGACTAAGGCGTTAGTCACGGGATCATGCATTGCGGTACGAGTAAAGAGACTTGCCGGTAACGAGATTGCACAAGGTATTGGGATACCGACGGTCGAATCTCGGGCAAGTAACATACCGATTGACAAAGGGAATTGTATACGGGATTGATTGAATCCTCGACACCGTGGTTCATCCGATGAGATCATCGTGGAACATGTGGGAGCCAACATGGGTATCCAGATCCCGCTGTTGGTTATTGCCCGGAGAGGCGTCTCGGTCATGTCTGCATGTCTCCCGAACCCGTAGGGTCTACACACTTAAGGTTCGGTGACGCTAGGGTTGTAGAGATATGTGTATGCGGAAACCCGAAAGTTGTTCGGAGTCCCGGATGACATCCCGTACGTCACGAGAGGTTCCGGAATGGTCCGGGGGTGAAGAATTATATATAGGAAGTCAAGTTTCGGCCACCGGGAAAGTTTCGGGGGTTACCGGTATTGTACCGGGACCACCGGAAGGGTCCCGGGGGTCCACCGGGTGGGGCCACCTATCCCGGAGGGCCCCGTGGGCTAAAGTGGGAAGGGAACCAGCCCCTAGTGGGCTGGGCGCCCCCCCCCCATGGGCCTCCCCCCCTGCGCCTAGGGTTGGGAACCCTAGGGTGGGGGGGCTTCCCACTTGCCTTGGGGGGCAAGGCACCCCCCTGGCCGCCGCCCCCCCACCCTAGATGGGTTTTGGCCGGCGCCCCCCCCCCCCCTCCCAGGGGGCCTATATAAAGGGGGGAGGGAGGGCAGCAACACAACAGCCTTGGGCGCCTCCCTCCTCCCCTGCTACACCTCTCCCTCTCGCAGAAGCTCGACGAAGCCCTGCCGAGACCCGCTACATCCACCACCACGCCGTCGTGCTGCTGGATCTCCATCAACCTCTCCTTCCCCTTGCTGGATCAAGAAGGAGGAGATGTCGCTGCACCGTACGTGTGTTGAACGCGGAGGTGCCGTCCGTTCGGCACTCGGTCATCGGTGATTTGAATCACGGCGAGTACGACTCCGTCAACAACGTTCATTGGAACGCTTCCGCTCGCTATCTACAAGGGTATGTAGATGCACTCCTTTCCCCTCGTTGCTAGTATACTCCATAGATGCATCTTGGTGAGCGTAGGAAAATTTTAAAATTATGCTACGATTCCCAACAGTGGCATCATGAGCCAGGCCTATGCGTAGTTACTATGCACGAGTAGAACACAAAGCAGTTGTGGGCGTTGAGTTTGCCAATTCTTCTTGCCGCTACTAGTCTTTTCTTGTTTCGGCGGTATTGTAGGATGAAGCGGCCCAGACCAACCTTACACGTACGCTTACGTGAGACAGGTTCCACCGATTGACATGCACTAGTTGCATAATGTGGCTAGCGGGTGTCTGTCTCTCCTACTTTAGTCGGAACGGATTCGATGAAAAGGGTCCTTATGAAGGGTAAATAGAAATTGGCAAATCACGTTGTGGTCATACGTAGGTAAGAAACGTTCTTGCTAGAAACCTACAAACCACGTAAAAACTTGCAACAACAATTAGAGGACGTCTAACTCGTTTTTGCAGCATGTGCTATGTGATATGATATGGCCAGAAGATGTGATGAATGATATATGTGATGTATGAGATTGATCATATTCTTGTAATAGGAATCACGACTTGCATGTCGATGAGTATGACAACCGGCAGGAGCCATAGGAGTTGTCTTTATTATTTTGTATGACCTGCGTGTCATTGAATAACGCCATGTAAATTACTTTACTTTGTTGCTAAACGCGTTAGCTATAGAAGTAGAAGTAATCGTTGGCGTGACGACTTCATGAAGACACAATGATGGAGATCATGATGATGGAGATCATGGTGTCATGCCGGTGACGAAGATGATCATGGTGCCCCGAAGATGGAAATCAAAGGAGCATAATGATATTGGCCATATCATGTCACTATTTGATTGCATGTGATGTTTATCATGTTTTTGCATCTTATTTGCTTAGAACGACGGTAGTAAGTAAGATGATCCCTTATAATAATTTCAAGAAAGTGTTCACCCTAACTGTGCACCGTTGTGAAGGTTCGTTGTTTCGAAGCACCACGTGATGATCGGGTGTGATAGATTCTAACGTTCGAATACAACGGGTGTTGACGAGCCTAGCATGTACAGACATGGCCTCGGAACACACGCAATACACTTAGGTTGACTTGACGAGCCTAGCATGTACAGACATGGCCTCGGAACACGGAGGACCGAAAGGTCGAGCATGAGTCGTATAGAAGATACGATCAACATGGAGATGTTCACCGATCTTGACTAGTCCGTCTCACGTGATGATCGGACACGGCCTAGTTAAACTCGGATCATGTTTTCACTTAGATGACTAGAGGGATGTCTATCTGAGTGGGAGTTCATTAAATAATTTGATTATATGAACTTAATTATCATGAACTTAGTCTAAAATCTTTACACTATGTCTTGTAGATCAAATGGCCCACGTTGTCCTCAATTTCAACGCGTTCCTAGAGAAAACCAAGCTGAAAGATGATGGCAGCAACTATACGGACTGGGTCCGGAACCTGAGGATCATCCTCATAGCAGCCAAGAAAGATTATGTCTTAGAAGCACCGCTAGGTGAAGCACCAATCCCAGAGAACCAAGACGTTATGAACGCTTGGCAGCAGCATGCTGATGATTACTCCCTCGTTCAGTGCGGCATGCTTTACAGCTTAGAACCGGGTCTCCAAAAGCGTTTTGAGAAACATGGAGCATATGAGATGTTCGAGGAGCTGAAAATGGTTTTCCAAGCTCATGCCCGGGTCGAGAGATATGAAGTCTCCGACAATTTCTTCAGCTGTAAAATGGAGGAGAATAGTTCTGTTAGTGAGCACATACTCAGAATGTCTGGGTTGCACAACCGCTTGTCTCAGCTGGGAGTTAATCTCCCGGATGATGCGGTCATTGACAGAATCCTTCAGTCGCTTCCACCAAGCTACAAGAGCTTTGTGATGAACTTCAATATGCAGGGGATGGAAAAGACCATTCCCGAGGTATATTCAATGCTGAAATCAGCGGAGGTGGAGATCAGAAAAGAACATCAAGTGTTGATGGTGAATAAAACCACTAAGTTCAAGAAGGGCAAGGGTAAGAAGAACTTCAAGAAGGACGGCAAGGGAGTTGCCGCGCCTGGTAAACCAGTTACTGGGAAGAAGTCAAAGAATGGACCCAAGCCTGAAACTGAGTGCTTTTATTGCAAGGGAAGTGGTCACTGGAAGCGGAACTGCCCCAAATACTTAGCGGACAAGAAGGCCGGCAACGCCAAAGGAACTACGGAATAAACGGAGACTGGCGAAGGACGAGGTGACGATGCGCGTCGGGAATGGTTCCAAGGTCGATGTGATCGCCGTCGGCACGCTACCTCTGCATCTACCTACGGGATTAGTTTTAAACCTCAATAATTGTTATTTAGTGCCAGATTTGAGCATGAACATTGTATCTGGATCTCGTTTAATTCGAGATGGCTACTCATTTAAATCCGAGAATAATGGTTGTTCTATTTATATGAGAGATATGTTTTATGGTCATGCCCCGCTGGTTAATGGTTTATTCTTGGTGAATCTCGAACGTGATGTTACACATATTCATAGTGTGAATACCAAAAGATGTAAATTTGATAACGATAGTCCCACATACTTGTGGCACTGCCGCCTTGGTCACATTGGTGTCAAGCGCATGAAGAAGCTCCATGCAGATGGACTTTTGGAGTCTCTTGATTACGAATCATTTGACACGTGCGAACCATGCCTCATGGGTAAGATGACCAAGACTCCGTTCTCCGGAACAATGGAGCGAGCAACCAACTTATTGGAAATCATACATATTGATGTGTGCGGTCCAATGAGCGTTGAGGCTCGCGGAGGATATCGTTATGTTCTCACTCTCACTGATGACTTAAGTAGATATGGGTATGTCTACCTAATGAAACACAAGTCTGAAACCTTTGAAAAGTTCAAGGAATTTCAGAGTGAGGTTGAGAATCAACGTGACAGGAAAATAAAATTCTTACGATCAGATCGTGGTGGAGAATATTTAAGTCACGAGTTTGGTACACACTTAAGGAAATGTGGAATAGTTTCACAACTCACGCCGACTGGAACACCTCAGAGAAATGGTGTGTCCGAACGTCGTAATCGCACTCTATTGGATATGGTGCGATCTATGATGTCTCTTGCCGATTTACCGCTCTCATTTTGGGGTTATGCTTTAGAGACTGCCGCATTCACTTTAAATAGGGCTCCGTCGAAATCTGTTGAGACGACACCGTATGAATTATGGTTTGGGAAGAAACCTAAGCTGTCGTTTCTAAAAGTTTGGGGATGCGATGCTTATGTCAAGAAACTTCAACCTGAAAAGCTCGAACCCAAGTCGGAGAAATGCGTCTTCATAGGATACCCTAAGGAAACTATTGGTTATACCTTCTACCTCAGATCCGAAGGCAAGATCTTCGTTGCCAAGAACGGGTCTTTTCTGGAGAAAGAGTTTCCCTCGAAGGAAGTAAGTGGGAGGAAAGTGGAACTTGATGAGGTGATAGTCACCCCTTCCGTACCGGAAAGTAGCGCAGCGCGGAAAGATGTTCCTGTGGTGCCTACACCGACTGGGGAAGAAGTTAATGATGATGATCATGAAGCTTCGGATCAAGTTACTACTGAACTTCGTAGGTCCACAAGGACACGTTCCGCACCAGATTGGTACGGCAACCATGTCCTGGAAATCATGTTGTTAGACAACGGTGAACCTTCGAACTATGAAGAAGCGATGGCGGGCCCGGATTCCGACAAATGGCTAGAAGCCATGAAATCCGAGATAGGATCCATGTATTAAAACGAAGTATGGACTTTGACTGACTTGCCCGATGATCGGCGAGCCATAGAAAACAAATGGATCTTTAAGAAGAAGACAGACGCGGATGGTAATGTGACCATCTACAAAGCTCGACTTGTCGCTAAGGGTTATCGACAAGTTCAAGGGGTTGACTACGATGAGACTTTCTCACCCGTAGCGAAGCTGAAGTCCGTCCGAATCATGTTAGCAATTGCCGCATACTATGATTATGAGATATGGCAGATGGATGTCAAAACGGCATTCCTCAACGGCTTCCTTAAGGAAGAGTTGTATATGATGCAGCCGGAAGGTTTTGTCGATCCTAAGAATGCTAACAAAGTATGCAAGCTCCAGCGCTCAATTTATGGGCTGGTGCAAGCATCTCGGAGTTGGAACATTCGCTTTGATGAGATGATCAAAGCGTTTGGGTTTACACAGACTTATGGAGAAGCCTGTGTTTACAAGAAAGTGAGTGGGAGCTCTGTAGCATTTCTCTTATTATATGTGGATGACATATTATTGATGGGAAATGATATAGAATTCTTGGAAAGTATAAAGGCCTATTTGAATAAGTGTTTCTCAATGAAGGACCTTGGAGAAGCTGCTTATATATTAGGCATCAAGATCTATAGAGATAGATCGAGACGCCTCATTGGTCTTTCACAGAGTACATACCTTGACAAGATATTGAAGAAGTTCAATATGGATCAGTCCAAGAAGGGGTTCTTGCCTGTATTGCAAGGTGTGCAATTGAGCACGGCTCAATGCCCGACCACGGCAGAAGATAGGGAAAAGATGAGTGTCATCCCCTATGCCTCGGCCATAGGGTCTATTATGTATGCCATGCTGTGTACCAGACCTGATGTAAACCTTGCCGTAAGTTTGGTAGGAAGGTACCAAAGTAATCCCGGCATGGGACACTGGACAGCGATCAAGAATATCCTAAAGTACCTGAAGAGGACTAAGGATATGTTTCTCGTTTATGGAGGTGACGAAGAGCTCGTCGTAAAGGGTTACGTCGACGCTAGCTTCGACACAGATCTGGATGACTCGAAGTCACAAACCGGATACGTGTATATTTTGAATGGAGGAGCAGTAAGTTGGTGCAGTTGCAAGCAAAGCGTCGTGGCGGGATCTACATGTGAAGCGGAGTACATGGCAGCCTCGGAGGCAGCACAGGAAGCAGTCTGGATGAAGGAGTTCATTACCGACCTAGGGGTGATTCCCAATGCGTCGGGCCCGATGACTCTCTTCTGTGACAACACTGGAGCTATTGCCCTTGCGAAGAAGCCCAGGTTTCACAGGAAGACCAGGCATATCAAGCGTCGCTTCAACTCCATTCGTGAAAGTGTTCAAAATGGAGACATAGATATTTGTAAAGTACATACGGACCTGAATGTAGCAGATCCGTTGACTAAACCTCTCCCTAGAGCAAAACATGATCAACACCAGGACGCAATGGGTGTTCGATTCATCACAATGTAGCTAGATTATTGACTCTAGTGCAAGTGGGAGACTGTTGGAAATATGCCCTAGAGGCAATAATAAATGGTTATTATTATATTTCTTTGTTCATGATAATCGTCTATTGTTCATGCTATAATTGTATTGTCCGGAAATCGTAATACATGTGTGAATGCATAGACCACAACGTGTCCCTAGTAAGCCTCTAGTTGACTAGCTTGTTGATCAACAGATAGTCATGGTTTCCTGACTATGGACATTGGATGTCATTGATAACGGGATCACATCATTAGGAGAATGATGTGATGGACAAGACCCAATCCTAAGCATAGCATAAAAGATCGTGTAGTTTCGTTTGCTAGAGCTTTTCCAATGTCAAGTATCTTTTCCTTAGACCATGAGATCGTGTAACTCCCGGATACCGTAGGAGTGCTTTGGGTGTGCCAAACGTCACAACGTAACTGGGTGACTACAAAGGTGCACTACGGGTATCTCCGAAAGTGTCTGTTGGGTTGGCACGGATCGAGACTGGGATTTGTCACTCCGTGTGACGGAGAGGTATCTCTGGGCCCACTCGGTAATGCATCATCATAATGAGCTCAATGTGACTAAGGCGTTAGTCACGGGATCATGCATTGCGGTACGAGTAAAGAGACTTGCCGGTAACGAGATTGAACAAGGTATTGGGATACCGACGGTCGAATCTCGGGCAAGTAACATACCGATTGACAAAGGGAATTGTATACAGGATTGATTGAATCCTCGACACCGTGGTTCATCCGATGAGATCATCGTGGAACATGTGGGAGCCAACATGGGTATCCAGATCCCGCTGTTGGTTATTGATCGGAGAGGCGTCTCGGTCATGTCTGCATGTCTCCCGAACCCGTAGGGTCTACACACTTAAGGTTCGGTGACGCTAGGGTTGTAGAGATATGTGTATGCGGAAACCCGAAAGTTTTTCGGAGTCCCGGATGAGATCCCGGACGTCACGAGAGGTTCCGGAATGGTCCGGAGGTGAAGAATTATATATAGGAAGTCAAGTTTCGGCCACCGGGAAAGTTTCGGGGGTTACCGGTATTGTACCGGGACCACCGGAAGGGTCCCGGGGGTCCACCGGGTGGGGCCACCTATCCCGGAGGGCCCCGTGGGCTGAAGTGGGAAGGGAACCAGCCCCTAGTGGGCTGGGCGCCCCCCCCCCCCATGGGCCTTCCCCCTGCGCCTAGGGTTGGGAACCCTAGGGTGGGGGGGCTTCCCACTTGCCTTGGGGGGCAAGGCACCCCCCTGGCCGCCGCCCCCCCACCCTAGATGGGTTTTGGCCGGCGCCCCCCCTCCCAGGGGGCCTATATAAAGGGGGGAGGGAGGGCAGCAACACAACAGCCTTGGGCGCCTCCCTCCTCCCCTGCTACACCTCTCCCTCTCGCAGAAGCTCGACGAAGCCCTGCCGAGACCCGCTACATCCACCACCACGCCGTCGTGCTGCTGGATCTCCATCAACCTCTCCTTCACCTTGCTGGATCAAGAAGGAGGAGACGTCGCTGCACCGTACGTGTGTTGAACGCGGAGGTGCCGTCCGTTCGGCACTCGGTCATCGGTGATTTGAATCACGGCGAGTACGACTCCGTCAACAACGTTCATTGGAACGCTTCCGCTCGCGATCTACAAGGGTATGTAGATGCACTCCTTTCCCCTCGTTGCTAGTATACTCCATAGATGCATCTTGGTGAGCGTAGGAAAATTTTAAAATTATGCTACGATTCCCAACACTTATGTGCAGCATCATAGTAGTCCTGCCGGGGTGCAGATGGCTCCCAGCTTCAACGCCAGGCCACCACATAACTCTGCTACCACCGGAGGCCCTGCTGCTGCACGACCTCGCAAGCCGAAGGGAAGCAAGGCTGGCCATCAGAAGACGAACCAAGGAGCAGCTCCGCCAGTTTCCACTCCCCCACCTGCGGTCCCTATGATGCCGCCACCAGTCCAGGTTCCCGCTATGGCCCCTTCGTCTATGATGGTAGCGGGTCATGGGCAGTACGCACATATGCAGCTGGGATCAATGCAACAGCAGCCTACACCTACGTTTCAGCCTTCAGGGGCAACCGAGGGGGTAGCAATTCCTAAGAAGGTGTGGTGCTCTAAGTGCCAGTCTGCAATGCACACAAATGATGACTGCGAGACACAACAGTTTTGTTTCATTTGCAACAAGACTAATCACCCGATGACTTTGCGGCGCTGCCCTGCTCTCAAGATGCCGAAGCCGGTGGCGATGCTTTGTGGTTACGGAACTGAAAGTATGGCCTTTTTCAAATGCCCGACAATGTCTGCAGGGAGGATCTTGCACCACGGGATTCACTGACGGCGTTGGTATCTATTTCTGGTGGCTCTATAACTCCCAGTATCGTGGAGGCAGAGGTTGCTAAGATTGCTCAGTACCAATTGCAGTGGACGTGGGAGGCCATACCGCACGGTCAGGACGCTTTTCTCATGTCCTTCCCGAGTGAGGAAGTTTTGCATAGGGTCACTGGGTTTGCAGTTTTCATCAAGTCTCACAATGTCACTATCGAGTTTAAGCCTTGGAAGCCAGAAGAGATACCACACCGTTTCGAGCTGATACCTATTTGGGTCCATGTGCATGGGGTGCCTCATGCTCTCCGACATTTCTTGGGGCTTTGGGCGGTTGGCTCGGTCATTGGCGCTACTCTTGACGTCGATCTTCTATGTTTACGTCGGAGAGGAATTGTTCGTATCCAGGTAGCGGTGCTGAACCTTGATGCTTTCAAAAGCAGCACCATTGACTCTCTCTCTCTACCGATGTGGTGGTTCAAAGAAAAGGTTATGAGTTCCGGTACAGTCTGGAAAAATCAGACTTCCAGGTTGATAGTGATTTTGTGCCTCGAGTCTGGGAGCACGGCGACGATCCAGGAGGCGACAAGGGGCATGACAGGGAGGATACAGTGAAGAGCAACGATCCAAGCAAGAGGTCCAAACCCACTTCAACTCCTAACAACCCTTCGGCCATTGCTACCACGGGCGGTGTGGTGCCCATGCAAATGACCAGTGCCATCACATCGTTGAACCCTCATCGAGGCCTTCCTGTCACGGCTGCTTCCTCGTCTTTAAAGGAGTCTTCTTCGACGGCGCCGGCTACCTCGTCTATGGCTGCCCCTCCGACGACGTTGGCTCCCCTATCTTTGGCGTCGCCGACTCCGACCCACCCGTCGGCATCGCCCCTCGACAAGGGGAGCCACGCGTGCCCTATATCTGAGGGGTGGCACCTGCGGGGGTGATTGTGAGCGCTACATCGCCGCCACCATCGCCAGCACCTGTCTCTCCGACTCGTCGGGGAGTGATCTTCTCCCCGGCCGTTAGAGCTGGCCAGGAGTCGGCCATGGCGCAGCTGCGAGCGTTGTCATTTACTCCTCCGTCACCAGGGGGGCGCCGGCATCCGGACTCGAGGAGGTGGACGACCAGCCCATACGATCTTCTTCTTCATCGCCACTGCAGTCTACTCCGCCTCTCGGGGTCGCCGGGATGCCTTATTCATCGCCGCAGCAGACTACTCCGACTCTCGGGGGCGCCGGGATGGGCTCGGCGGCCGGTGTTTCTCCTTCACCGCTGAGGCGCAGCGGGCGTCACTACGTCGGGACTGATGGTTCAGCAGACACAGACGAGGACTCTATGGTGAAGGCCATGCGTAGGACGGCGGTTCGCAACCTTGACTTCGAAGGTACCCCTTCTCGCAAATCTTTTATGTCTTTTGATAAATCCAAAGTTTCTTCAAATATTACTAGACTTGGTGTGTCACTAGGACGTAATGAGAAAGAGGTAGATTTTTCGGTTAAGGCTCTTAAACAAGTGGAGTTCGACCGGCTTACGGTTGCTCCTAGATTGTCGAGTTTTGTTGACCCTCTCGTGTCAGATGAGGAGGATGAGGATGCTGATGCCAATCACGAAGGCAAGCTTCTCTCTCATTTGGTTAAAGACACGACTGAAGTAGACCTTGACGATACTGTACGCGACACTACGCTTTGTGAGCTTGTCGCGTCGGTGCGCAAGAATAAGTCTAACTCAGCAAAGAAAAGAGGGCGCTCTTCTAAGAAGGCGAAGGTCTCTAAACAAAAAATTGGTTCAGCATGAGAGGCATGTTTTGGAATAGCAGAGGTCTTGGTGACTTGGCTAAACACAAACACATTGCCGATTGCGTAAAGGATCATGCGTTGGACTTTGTAGCTATCACCGAGTCGGGCAAACGTGATTTTCCAACACGTACTCTCGACCACTTTTCAAGTGGTTTGGACTACAAATGGCACGTACTGCCGCCGACCGGGAGGTCCGGTGGAATATTGCTAGGTATTAACTCTACTTACTTGCAACTATTGTCCACGTCAAAGGGGGATTATCATATTAAATTCCACCTTCGAAACAAGTCCGACAACTTCCTTTGGAGTTTGGTGGCTGTATATGGCGCCGCTCAAGAGGAGTTTAAGTCTGCATTTCTAAAAGAACTTGTTAATACCTGTCGTGACAATCCTCACCCCATATTAATTGGGGGGGATTTTAATATCCTTCGATATGAGCAGGAAAAAAATGACCGGTTTGACACTAGGTGGCCTTTCCTCTTTAATGCTGTTATTGACAGCCTGGATCTGAGGGAGATCACGATGTCTGGCCGTCAGTATACCTGGGCCAATAACCGATCAGTGCCAACATTTGAAAAACTTGACCGAGTGCTAGTTACCACCGACTGGGAATATAAATACCCCCTAGCATCGGTTCGTGCTCTAGAACGTATTGAGGCCTTATCGGATCACGCTCCTTTGCTAACCGATTTTGGACAACCAATCCCACGTTCTAACCGTCACCAGTTTAAATTTGAACTGGGTTGGCTCACTAGAGAGGGATTTCATGACCTTGTTAAGAAAGTGTGGGCGCGCCAACCTCATGGTAACACACCCATTCAACGATGGAACAATCGAATTCGCGCCTTGCGCCGATTCCTTCGTGGATGGGCCAAGCATACTGCTGGCATTTACAAAAAAGAAAAACTGCGACTATCTACCTTAATAGATTCCCTTGATAAAATAGCGGAGGTAAGGCCTCTGACTGCTGTTGAGATTGAGCAAAAAAGCAATCTAAATGAGCAGATTGCCACCTATTACGCGAGGAAGAGATTAAATGGTACCAACATTGCAAGGCGGATTCGCTTGTGCAAGGTGATGATATTACGAAATACTTTCAAATGCTTGCCAATGGCAAACATAGAAAGAAACGCATATTCGCCCTTGACCAGGAGGAAGGCCGAATTGAGGGGGACGCACCACTTAGAACTTTCATTACTAAGTATTACAAGGAGCTTTTTGGACCTTCAGCTGAAACAAATTTTCAGCTGGATGAATCTGTTACTCATGACATCCCTCAAGTTACGGAAGCGGAAAATGAATTCCTAACCTCCCCGTTCTCTGAGGAGGAAATTCGAACCGTTGTGTTCCAAATGGAACACAACAAAGCTCCGGGCCCGGATGGCTTTCCCGCAGAGTTCTATCAATGTTTTTGGGACGTGATTAAGGCAGACTTGGTTCCGTTGTTTCACCAACTGCATACTGAAGACCTTGATATTTCTCGTTTAAACTTTGGGGAAATTATCCTATTGCCCAAGATTAAGGAGGCTAATCGTATTCAACAATATCGACCGATTTGCCTTCTGAATGTAAGTTTTAAAATCTTTACGAAGGTCGCTACTAATCGGTTGAATGGGGTGGCTGACCATGTCGTAAAGCCCACTCAAACAGCATTTATGCAAGGCCGCAACATATTAGATGGAGTGGTCGTTCTGCACGAAACTGTACATGAGCTTCACCGGAAAAAGTTGAATGGTGTCATTCTTAAAATAGATTTTGAAAAAGCCTACGATAAAGTTAAGTGGCCCTTTCTGTTGCAAACTTTGCGCATGAAGGGGTTTTCACCAAAATGGTGTCGTTGGGTAGAGAGCTTTGTTTCTGGAGGCAGTGTGGCCATAAAAGTTAATGATGACGTTGGCAACTATTTTCAGACAAGGAAGGGGCTTCGCCAAGGGGACCCCGCCTCTCCAATTTTGTTTAACATTATGGCCGACATGCTAGCTACCCTTGTTGAGCGGGCTAAGCTGGACGGTCAAATCAGTGGTGTCATTCCACACTTGGTAGAAGATGGACTATCTATTCTACAATATGCGGATGACACTATCCTTTTCTTGGATCACGATCTAGACAAGGCAAGAAATCTCAAGTTGCTCTTATGTGCTTTTGAGGAACTTTCTGGTCTCAAATCAATTTTCATAAGAGCGAACTCTTTTACTTTGGTGATGCTGCAGAATCAGCACCTGAGTATGCTGAGATTTTTGGATGTCAGCTCGGGAAGTTTCCGATTCGATATCTGGGTATTCCTATACACTATCGGCGTTTAACTATCGCTGAGTGGAAGTATGTGGAAGAGAGACTTGAGAAACGTCTAGCCAGTTGGAAGGCCAAACTCTTGTCTTACGGGGGACGTTTGATCTTGATCAATTCTGTCCTAAGCAACATGGTTCTATATATGTTGTCATTCTTCCACCTACTGAAAGGGGTTCTCCAGCGACTAGACTACTTTAGATCCAGATATTTTTGGCAGTGCGATAATGAATCCAAGAAATATCGACTGGCTAGGTGGAGTGTATTATGCAGACCTAAGAGTCAAGGGGGGCTGGGAATTCAAGACCTTGAGATAAAAAATATTGCTCTTCTCAGCAAGTGGGTTTACAAATTACTCTCTGAGAATGGGGTATGGCAGGAAATCATTCGCAGCAAGTATGTGGGATCCAATGCCATTTCTCAAGTTCATTGGAAACCCGGGGATTCGCATTTTTGGAGTGGCGTGATGAAGGCCAAGGAATTCTTTTCCAATTCGGGACCTTCTCGGTTAGGGATGGTTCTCAGGTTCGATTCTGGGAAGACACCTGGCTAGGGAACAACCCACTAATGGTGCAATATCCGAGCTTGTACAGGATTGTCAGACATAAATTTGTCACGATCAAACAAGTTTTAGGACAACAAAACCCTGATATTTCTTTCCGTAGGGACCTTCTTGGCCCTCGCCTGGCAGCATGGAATGAATTACTCACTCGTCTGGAGGATATTCAACTGTCAGGTGAGCCGGACGTCTTTCGATGGAACTTGCATCAGAATGGCAAATTTTCTGTCAAATCCATGTATGATGCAATGGTTCATTGTGATGTTCCAGTTGATAACAGGAAATTGTGGAAGCTCAAAATTCCTCTAAGAGTGAAGATTTTCCTCTGGTTTTTACATAGAGGAGTCATTCTAACTAGAGATAATCTGGCACGACGAAACTGGCATGGTTCTAAGACATGTGTCTTTTGCCAACATGACGAGACTATTAGACACTTATTTTTTGAGTGCAAATTCGCTCGGGCAGTTTGGGCCATAGTTCAGGTAGCTTCTAATTTATACCCACCACGTAGTGCACGGAATATGTTCGGCAACTGGTTGCGGGGTATTGATAAATAATTTTCTGCACATATTCTCGTGGGAGCGGCGGCCTTATGCTGGGCATTGTGGCTTACCAGGAATGATGTGATCTTCAATAACAAATGTGTCTCATCTCCTATGCAGGTTATTCATGTTTGTACACGATGGCTCCGTACTTGGTCTATCATGCAGAGGCCGGAGGACAGGGACCTTTTTATGATGGCGTCTACACGGCTGGAGCGTTCGGCCAGGGAGGTTTTCTACCCCCATGGATGGCGGTGTGATCTACGGATAGGATCTACCGCACCTTAGCCTCGACATGATTTATTTGCTTCGCTTTGTACCGAATTATTTTTATTATTCTTAGGGCACTCTCGACTTTTTGGCTGTGTGCATCTAGCTATGCAGAGGCCGGGCTTTTTTTCGATGCGATCGTATCACCTCGATATATCTATTCAATGAAAAGTCCTTTATCGAAAAAAAAAATATGGTCTGTATTTAATGTTTAGTTAGTTTGCAAATTTAGAGCCTAATGACAGCAGTTTTTTCTCCAGAAAGAAAAATGAATAACAATGACGGTGGTAAGGGCATACATGTGCGCACGAAGACTTGTCTTCATAGCCTGAATTGGTAATGCGAGTATGACACTTGAGTGAATTCCAAGCATTGGTGCATCGTATTGGAGATAGATGGTTGATCTAGATTCATTTACACAATATGAGAAGTCTTCATAATAATTTGTTGTTATTTTTATTGCATTACCCATCCTTTTTGTGCAAGGTCGCATTCACTTCTGTTTGAAAGACGCGGCAAATATCGTCACATATATGTACACTGCAGCAACTCTCAACAAGTATACATCAGCACATCTCATGATTGAAGGATGAACTCCATTACACTTCTCTGGCAAGGGTATTTAAACCAGACATTATGCAACAAAATACATTATCACCCCGCAAAAAAAACATTATCTTAGTCAAAGTAACCCAGAATTGCGCTGTTTTCAGTCCAATCGTTAGTGCTCAGCGATAAACAATTATATGGCAAGCATAATATAAAGCAAAGTAGCATGAGGGCAGGTTGAAACTTTGCCAACAGAAATCTATTGATGTCTACCTTCCCTTCTAGGTATATGCATAGATAATTTTGAAATTCAGTAGTACAGGCAGGAAGCCTTTAACAACAGTCCAGTGAGATGTAACTTACTTACGCATATGAATGTGCCGTCCATGATGATAGTGGGAGGCAAGGCACGAGAGGGAGGGAGAGACAAGGAAGAAGCCAGTACCTACGTATGGGGAGGATCTTTGGCACCAGCATCCCAATCATCGGCTGTGTGTTGCTATGCTTGGTTTTCCTTAATGAAAATCGGAAGGGGGAAGCCCTTCTTTCATCCAAAAAAAAAATCATCGGCTGTGTGTGCTGCTCCTCGAGCCCTCCATCTCCTAGGAACTTGCAGAGGTGACGCCCTGCGACTTTACCACTTGGAGAACCCGCCGCCGTGCTGTCGTCCACTTTGTGCAGATACGGGTGCGTCGATTTCCTCTTCGGCCGCGGCGGGGGGATCTGGATCACCGCCGTCGCCATGGCGGCCACGGCGCCCGAGCCGCCGCTACTCCCCGACGACACTCTGGTGACCTGTAGAGCACGAGGCAAATCAGGAGTCAGGAAAATCCACGACCCACGTCGGTGTCGACCATTTCGAGAGCGTCGGCGACGACCACATCGGAGCCTGGCGACGAAGATGAAACGACAGAGGCCACCATTGGGTACTGGACGGGGTGGATTGAGGCGAGGAGGAAGGACGGGGGGCAGCGGCGGCGACTGGAGAATCGGGGAAGATGAGAGAGGGCGGCGGCGGCAAAAGGGAAGGGAATCGTCCGGGAGACCCGGTTTGGTTAGATATTGATCTCTATTGCTTGTGCGGGATCCGGCTTGCCTGCTCCCTCCCCATGCTCCCATGCGTGCTATTTTATCCTACGGCTGTTTTTTTTCTTTTTCCTTTTTAATGTTATCATCTTCCCCCTAATTTTAAGGGGTGGGGCCGGGCCTTATTTTGTTCCAATCAAATCAAGCCACGTACGCGAGAGCACGGATGAGCGCACGCGCGGGGAGTGGGCAAGTCCCGTCCGCTTGTGCGAGCGTGGTCAATCCTGCATTGCGTTCGTTTTGTCCTTTCCCGTCCGACGTGGACATCGCTAGGCTACACCCTTGATGCATACGTTAATGTGTTGGATTAGCCATCCACTACATGTGTTCAGGGGGTTTTACTTGGTACTCAAGAACTCAAGAAGGCCGGCTGAGACCTACTGTACTGAAAAATAAGAGCATTTTGCACAACTATATGGCTATATCGGACGCCGGCTGAGAATGAGCTGACTTATATAGAAAAATCATCTACTAGGGAGCTATACTTCTTTTAGGTGGGATGCTCATAATCATTACACTCTGACCTGTAATTGGTAGTATGATCAAAATTAAACGTCTACTAGGGAGCTAGTACTTCTTTCAGTGGGGATGCTCATAATAAATGAGCGCAGATGTGCTCCTTATGGCAGTACTGAGCTGCATGAAGCTACATGATTGTCGAATCACATGGTATGTAAACATCAATTCAACACCAA
Source organism: Aegilops tauschii subsp. strangulata (assembly GCF_002575655.3). Taxonomy (NCBI): domain Eukaryota; kingdom Viridiplantae; phylum Streptophyta; class Magnoliopsida; order Poales; family Poaceae; genus Aegilops; species Aegilops tauschii. The sequence continues at coordinate 455,962,264 of NC_053040.3, forward strand.
CCCTCCTATATAAGTGTGAGAGGAGAGATGGAACACTATTGTTAGTATATACTCCTAGCTATAAAACAAGATGAACATTTTGTGCGTCTGTGCGTCTGCGTCGAGAAAGGAGTAGAGCCAGCCAACGCTAGGTTCAGATCACCATAGGCAAGCAACGCACATAGGATTTGCACTTTGCTAGACTTGTTACTTTCTACAACGACGAAGAAACCCATGGGTAATCTAGGACTAGGAAGCATCAGGATTCGCGACCACACTGATTTTGTTCTGCGCACGAAGCAACATCATCACAATGGTCAGCCTAATATAGGCTCATGTTGAAGGATTTGTCAACGGACTAGAACCAGTGATCAAGGTAGCAGGACCTTACAACAACTTACTACGTCGCTAGCCACTGTGATACCTGCGACTTCTTCTCTAAGATGGCATCCGAGTTTACATGAACTATCAGCTAGTTCATATCTAAGAAACATGAATATTTTTTAAAAACAGGAACAGAGTTGAACATCTTTCGGGGACTTCATGTCTAAGAAACATGATTTTTTTTTTTGAAAAACAGGAACAGAATGGAAAACATTAACATTTTTTAAAGAACGAACAATTTTTCCAAATTGTGAACAATTTTTGTATTTGCAAACAAAATTTTAAAATGCGACTTATTTTTGAATTTGTGAACAAATTTGGAAAGCCAGAAGATTACTTGAAATTAGGAAACAATTTTTAGATTTGTGAAAAAAATAAAAAAGCAAACATTTTTTAAATTCCCACAACTTTTTATGAATTTCAGAATAAATTTTCAAAACATGAACAATTTTCAAATTCGTAAACAAAATTAGAAACTGGGAACAATTTTTGAAGTTCCCAAACATTTTTTGAATTTACGAACAAATTTTCAAAACATGAACATTTTTAAAATTTGCCAAAAAAAATTTGAAATGAGAACATTTTTTGAAATTCCCAAAAATTGTCTAAATTTGTGAAAGAAAATTAACATGCGCTAATTTAAAATATTTCTGAACATTTGTTGAAAAAGAAAATAAAAAGAGAAACAGAAAAGGGAAAAACGAAAATTGAAAGAAAAATGGAAAACAAAAAAATAAAAATAAAACTAAATAGGAAAAGAAACCGGAAAAAACCAGTTCGGAGAACCTTCTAGATGATTCCCAAAACCGATAAAACCAAATAGAAACCTGCTAGAAGGTTCCCCCCAGTTCACTTGATCCCAATGCGTTTGCTCGCCATTATGATGCAACGAGCGTCCAATAGGGATTTCCCACCTAAAGCACATGCACGTCTTCACCGCGGGTTACCATTACTGGCGCCCACGTGCGCGCAACCTGGGCCGGCTCGAATCGCCTCATTCGCTCGATCACGGTTGACCAGTCGACCATCGGACAGTTGACCAAGCAAGCATTAACTTTTGACATAAAAATAAAAAGATGAAAATTCCTGAAAAAAATCATGAATTCAAAACTTCTCTTGAATTTTAAAAGAACATCCACAAACTTCAAAAAGTTCATGAATTTAAAAAGGAGTTCAATGATTTAAGAATTTAACCAAATTTGAAGAAAAAACTTCATTGATTTTCAAAAACAAGTACATCAATTTTGAAAAAAAAAATCATCGAATTCAAAAATAGCACATCAATTTTGGAAAAAGTTCATAAAATTTAAAAAAAATCACAACTTTTAAATTAGAAAATAGCAGATCAATTTTGAAAAAGGTTCATCCATTTTGAAAAGAAAGTTCATAAATTCTAAGAAAAGTTTATCCCATTTGAAAAAAAAATATTTAATTTCAAAAAGGTCATCGAATTTGAAAAAAAATCATCAAAGTTGAAAAAAATGATAGAATATGAAAAAAATTCATCAAATTTGAAAAAAGTTCATCGATTATGAAAAAAAGTTCACATATTTGAAGAAAGGTTCATAAAATTGAAAAAAAAGTTCATCGACTTTAAAGAAAATCTCGTGAGTTTAAAAAAAGAAAATCTCTACTACTACTTAAAAAGAACGTAAGGTTCCTATTTCACCTTTCTTCCCACCACCCGTTCATCCAACCTTCCATGTATATGATAATCAATCATCTTAATTTACTTACCTTCTGAACCAATCCCATTTTAGTTTACTTACCAAACTTCTAATCAAAATAAGATAATTCACGGACAAAATTTGATGAATATTTATTTACACAATTTCATTATTATTGATAGATAAGTCACAAGCTGACGTACTAGAATATTTATATCCTGTTACAACGCACGGTCATTATTCTAGTACAAAAGAGAAAAGAAAAGGGAAAAGGAAGAACAAAAGAGGGAAGAAGACGTACCTGATCACAGAAGGTGAAGTGGCGCGGGTTAGAATTCCACCTCTGCACGTGTTTTTGCAGCGGTCTATAAAAAAATGAACATGAGGTGGCCAATCGCGGAGGGGGTGTTGTGCGCCCTGTAATATTAACCCTATAACGGTCTCGTAGAGCACCACTGCAATTTATTCTTTAAAAAAATATTATTTCTTATTTAATTTTTAGTTTTCTAAAATAATTCGGCATCTCAAAAAAGTCCAAATTTTAAAAGAAGGGAAAATATTCCTGAAACATAAAAGGTTCTTCGATTAGAAAAAGGTTCATGATTTTTAAAAATGTCCTAGTATTGAAAAAATGTTCCTGAATTTTAACAAACACTTTGCGAATTAAAAAATGTACATATTTTTTAAAATATTCACAAAAATAAAACATAATCGCGAAAAAAGTCCATTGAATTAAAAAAATGTCCACTGCTTCAAATTTTCATGATTTCAATAAATGTATCGTCAAACAAACAATGTACACTAAATAAAAAATACGTTCAAAATTTGTGAAAGACGGAAAATTTTATATTTTTATGAATAAAAATTCAATTTGATGAATTTTTTTTATTTCTAGAAACATTTTTTATATTTGATGAGTAAAATTAAATTTAAATGAACACTTTTTTAATTATATGAACAAATTTTGATTTGAAGAATATTCTTTGAATTTGATGAACATTTTACATATGATGAACATTTTTGCATTATTCATGATTATTTTTTGAAATTGAAGACAATTTTTATGTCAATGAACAGATGTTTTAATTGGATGAAAAAATTTGGATTTCATAAAATGCTCACCATTTAAAAATATGTTCAAATTTCAAAAATAGTTCACCGATTTGAAAAAAATGTTTCCATGTTTCTAAAAATGATTTTTATTTGGAAAGGAAAAAAGAAAGGAAAAGGAAAGATAAAAGAAAAATGAAAATTAATGAGAAAGGAAAAAATCAAATACAAAAAAGCGGAAAAAACAAAAGTAAAAAATAAGAAGAGAAATGAAAACCAAGTGAAAACGGCTAGCTGGGCCAGCCCAAACATAAGCCGCATGTCTCGTTGCTACCTCTTGAGCATGCGTTGGTTTTCCCTTGAAGAGGAAAGGGTGATGCAGCAAAGTAGCGTAAGTATTTCCCTCAGTTTTTGAGAACCAAGGTATCAATCCAGTAGGATGCCACACGCAAGTCCCTCGTACCTACACAAATAAATAAAACCTTGCAACCAACGCGATAAAGGGGTTGTCAATCCCTTCACGGCTACTTGCAAAAGTGAGATCTGATAGAGATGATAAGATAATATTTTTGGTATTTTTATGATAAAGAGTAAAAGTAAAGATTGCAAAATAAATGGCGACAGAAATGGCTCGTTGTCGAGAGATTAATATGATGAAAAATAGACCCGGGGGCCATAGGTTTCACTAGTGGCTTCTCTCAAGATAGCATAAGTATTACGGTGGGTGAACAAATTACTGTCGAGCAATTGATAGAATTGAGCATAGTTATGAGATTATCTAGGTATGATCATGTATATAGGCATCACGTCCGCAACAAGTAGACCGACTCCTGCCTGCATCTACTACTATTACTCCATGATGTCTACTACTCAACCTTCTTCTTGTAGACGTTGTTGGGCCTCCAAGTGCAGAGGTTTGTAGGACAGTAGCAAATTTCCCTCAAGTGAATGACCTAAGGTTTATCAATCCGTGGGAGGCGTAGGATGAAGATGGTCTCTCTCAAACAACCCTGCAACCAAATAGCAAAGAGTCTCTTGTGTCCCCAACACACCCAATACAATGGTAAATTGTATAGGTGCACTAGTTCGGCGAAGAGATGATGATACAAGTGCAATATGGATGGTAGATATAGGTTTTTGTAATCTGAAAATATAAAAACAGCAAGGTAACTAATGATAAAAGTGAGCACAAACGGTATTGCAATGCTAGGAAACAAGGCCTAGGGTTCATACTTTCACTAGTGCAAGTTCTCTCAACAATAATAACATACTTAGATCATATAACTATCCCTCAACATGCAACAAAGAGTCACTCCAAAGTCACTAATAGCGGAGAACAAACGAAGAGATTATGGTAGGGTACGAAACCACCTCAAAGTTATTCTTTCCGATCAATCTATTGGGCTATTCATATAAGTGTCACAAACAGCCCTAGAGTTCGTAGTAAAATAACACCTTAAGACACACATCAACCAAAACCCTAATGTCACCTAGATACTCCAATGTCACCTCAAGTATCCGTGGGTATGATTATACGATATGCATCACACAATCTCAGATTCATCTATTCAACCAACACATAGAACCTCAAAGAGTGCCCCAAAGTTTCTACCGGAGAGTCAAGACGAAAACGTGTGCCAACCCCTATGCATAAGTTCACAAGGTCACTGAACCCGCAAGTTGATCACCAAAACATACATCAAGTGGATCACGTGATATCTCATTGTCACCACAGATAAGCACATGCAAGACATACATCAAGTGTTCTCAAATCTTTAAAGACTCAATCCGATAAGATAACTTCAAAGGGAAAACGCAATCCATTACAAGAGAGTAGAGGGGGAGAAACATCATAAGATCCAACTATAATAGCAAAGCTCGCGATACATCAAGATCGTGCCAAATCAAGAACACGAGAGAGAGAGAGAGAGAGATCAAACACATAGCTACTGGTACATACCCTCAACCCCGAGGGTGAACTACTCCCTCCTCGTCATGGAGAGCGTCGGGATGATGAAGATGGCCACCGGTGAGGGATCCCCCCTCCGGCAGGGTGCCGGAACAGGGTCCCGATTGGTTTTTGGTGGCTACAGAGGCTTGCGGCGGCGGAACTCCCGATCTATTCTGTTCCCCGATGGTTTTAGGGTATATTGGTATATATAGGAGGAAGAAATACGTCCGGGGAGCCACGAGGGTGGAGGGCGCGCCCAGGGGGTGGGCGCGCCCCCCTGCCTCGTGCCTTCCTCGTTGATCCCCTGACGTGCACTTCAAGTCTCCCGGATTGCTTTCTTTCCAAAAATAACTTTTCCGAAGGTTTCATTCCGTTTGGACTCCGTTTGATATTCCTTTTCTTCGAAACACTGAAACAAGGGAAAAAAACAGAAACTGGCACTGGGCTCTGGGTCAATAGGTTAGTCCCAAAAGTAATATAAAAGTGCATAATAAAGCCCATAAAACATCCAAGATGGATAATATAATAGCATGAATACTTCATAAATTATAGATACGTTGGAGACGTATCACTCCACACATCGACCGCTATCCAGCATGCATCTAGAGTATTAAGTTCATAAGAACAGAGTAACGCATTAAGCAAGATGACATGATGTAGAAGGATAAACTCATGCAATATGATATAAACCCCATCTTGTTATCCTCGATGGCAACAATATAATACGTGCCTTGCTGCCCCTGCTGTCACTAGGAAAGGACACCGCAAGATTGAACCCAAAGCTAAGCACTTCTCCCATTGCAAGAAAGATCAATCTAGTAGGCCAAACCAAACTGATAATTCGAAGAGACTTGCAAAGATAACCAATCATACATAAAAGAATTCAGAGGAGATTCAAATATTGTTCATAGATAATCTTGATCATAAACCCACAATTCATCGGATCTCGACAAACACACCGCAAAAAGAGTTATATCGAATAGAACTCCAAGAAGATCGAGGAGAACTTTGTATTGAGATCCAAAGAGAGAGAAGAAGTCATCTAGCTAATAATTATGGACCCGAAGGTCTGTGGTAAACTACTCACACATCATCGGAGAGGCTATGGTGTTGATGTAGAAGCCCTCCGTGATCGATTCCCCTCCGGCGGAGCGCCGGAAAAGGCCCCAAGATGGGATCTCACGAGTACAGAAGGTTGTGGCGGTGGAAATAGGGTTTCGTGGTGCTCCTGGATGGTTTCGGGGTACGTAGGTATATATAGGAGGAAGAAGTAGATCGGTGGTGAAGGAAATATGCCCTAGAGGCAATAATAAAGTTATTATTTATTTCCTTATATCATGATAAATGTTTATTATTCATGCTAGAATTGTATTAACCGGAAACATAATACATGTGTGAATACATAGACAAACAGAGTGTCACTAGTATGCCTCTACTTGACTAGCTCGTTAATCAAAGATGGTTATGTTTCCTAGCCATAGACATAAGTTGTCATTTGATTAACGAGATCACCTCATTAGGAGAATGACGTGATTGACTTGACCCATTCCGTTCGCTTAGCACCCGATCGTTTAGTATGTTGCTATTGCTTTCTTCATGACTTATACATGTTCCTCTGACTATGAGATTATGCAACTCTCATTTACCGGAGGAACACTTTGTGTGCTACCAAACGTCACGACGTAAATGGGTGATTATAAAGATGCTCTACAGGTGTCTCCAAAGGTACTTGTTGGGTTGGCGTATTTCGAGATTAGGATTTGTCACTCCGATTGTCGGAGAGGTATCTCTGGGCCCACTCGGTAATGCACATCACTATAAGCCTTGCAAGCATTGTCACTAATAAGTTAGTTGCGGGATGATGTGTTACGGAACGAGTAAAGAGACTTGCCGGTAACGAGATTGAACTAGGTATCGAGATACCGACGATCGAATCTCGGGCAAGTAACATACTGATGACAAAGGGAACAACGTATGTTGTTATGCAGTCTGACCGATAAAGATCTTCGTACAATATGTGGGAGCCAATATGGGCATCCAGGTCCCGCTATTGGTTATTGACCGGAGACGTGTCTCGGTCATGTCTACATAGTTCTCGAACCCGTAGGGTCCGCACGCTTAAAGTTACGATGACAGTTTTATTATGAGTTTATGTATGTTGATGTACCGAAGGAGTTCGGAGTCCCGGATGAGATCGGGGACATGACGAGGAGTCTCGAAATGGTCGAGACGTAAAGATCGATATATTGGACGACTATATTCGGACTTCGGAAAGGTTCCGAGTGATTCGGGTATTTTTCGGAGTACCGGAGAGTTACGGGAATACGTATTGGGCCTTATTGGGCCATACGGGAAAGAAGAAAAAGGGCCTCAAGGGTGGCCGCACCCCTCCCCTTGGTCTGGTCCGAATTGGACTAGGGAAGGGGGGCGCCCCCTTCCTTCCTTCTCTTTTCCCCTTCCTCTTTTCCTATTCCATATGGGAGGTGGAATCCTACTAGGACTAGGGAGTCCTAGTAGGACTCCACACTTGGTGCGCCCCCTCCTAGGGCCGGCCTCCTCCTCCCTTGCTCCTTTATATAGGGGGCAGGGGGGCACCCCAGAGACACAACAATTGATCCTTGAGATCTTTTAGCCGTGTGCGGTGCCCCCCTCCACCAAATTACACCTCGATAATATCATTGCGGAGCTTAGGCGAAGCCCTGCGTCGGTAGAACATCATCATCGTCACCACGCCGTCGTGCTGACGAAACTCTCCCTCAACACTCGGCTGGATTGGAGTTCGAGGGACGTCATCGAGCTGAACGTGTGTAGAACTCGGAGGTGCCGTGTGTTCAGTACTTGATCGGTCGGATCGTGAAGACGTACGACTACATCAACCGCGTTGTGATAACGCTTCCGCTGTCGGTCTACGAGGGTACGTGGACAACACTCTCCCCTCTCGTTGCTATGCATCACCATGATCTTGCGTGTGCGTAGGAATTTTTTTGAAATTACTACGTTCCCCAACAGGTGGAGCCACGAGGGACCCATGAGGGTGGGGGCGCGCCCAGAGGGTACAGGCGCGCCTCCCCACCTTGTGGCTTCCTCGTTGATTTCTTGACGTCCACTCCAAGTCCTCTGGGTCACGTTTGTTCCAAAAATCACGCTCCCGAAGGTTTCATTTCGTTTGGACTCCATTTGATATTCCTTTTCTGCGAAACACTGAAATAGGCAAAAAAAACAGCAATTTGCAGTGGGCCTTGGGTTAATAGGTTAGTCCTAAAAATAATATAAAAGTGTATAATAAAACCCATTAAACATCCAAAACAGAATATATAATAGTATGAAGCAATAAAAAATTATAAATACGTTGGAGACATATCACTTGTCTCAACAAATAGGGAGGACGTCGTTTTGTGTGCAATTAACCATGACATGTACGTCAAAGCCCCATGCGACAGGAGATCCGATCGAGCAACTCAATTCAGTCTCACATGGAAACCGAATTTGTGGGATATTGTTGGTTGGTTGCCTTGGTGCCAGGTCTATGTGTTAACCCATCAATGCTTTGCTTCGATGACCATACTTACGCATGGCCAATCGATGTGACAGTGTAGTAAATACTTAAATCGTTGTGCTCATTTTTTGAATGCCCATGTACTCCTTCTGATAGATGGACAATATTGAACTACATGCAGGAAACATGATTTCTGGGACCACATGGTATCAAAATGTTAATGTTTAATAGTGGCCTATTTAAGCATGCGAAAAGAGAAACACATCACTTTTCTTGGAAAACAAACATTGTACACGGCTGCACACTTGCACTGAGCGAGGAGTAGAGCTCCATCATTCCTAGGTTTATATAGGCATAATATGGAATAGGCATTTTGGAGACCGAGCTCCATGGAGCCCTTTATTTTAAAAAATTCAAAATTCAAAAATTTTAGTTTTAAAAAATTCTGAAAAAAATACATATGTATGCAAGGATGTAAAGTGTATGTGTGAATTTTTTTTTAGGATGAAACACCTTGAATTGCCAGATGCACAAAAAAATCAGTGACTTTAAAGATGAACAGTACATATGCTAAAAAGCCTCAAATTTGTCTTTTTTGTGTAGCTCACATTTCAATGTATTTCGACCTGAAAATATGCACATATGTATATTATGTATCTAGGTATATGTGTATTTATTTTTAGAACTTTTTGAAACTGAAAAGTTTGAATTTTTGAAGTTTTCAAATAAAGGCCTTCATGTACCTTGGTCTCTGTTTGGCATTTTTGCATAATATGTATGTAATGTGCACAAGTTTTGTAGTTAGTAATCACTTTTTGAAACAACATTAAACCACAAATAGCCTAGGACTTGGAAGCACTAGGATTGCGACTGCGCCAAATATGTTTGGTGTGTGTAATAACATCATGGTCATGGTTAGGACAAAAAGAGCTCAAATTGAGTTTCACATTGATAAATTGCCCTACTTGATGACACAAGTATTAAGGCCCTTGACCTCAGACAACTTCCAAACTCCACACTCTGCTGGTATGTTGTCAAAATGTGTTGTCAATTGAGTAGCAGTTAACTGGATTAATAGATTACGGTGCATAGTTGTTGAAAGTGTGAGAACATTGAATGGGGATGTTTTATCGTTGATCATTGGCCTCTACATTTCTCATATTTTATTAGAGAACTAAAGGACGATATGTTCTTGCATTTTATTATATTTTCTTGGAAAATCAAGACTTTTGTTCAGAAAACCAACCCGACCACTAGCCTTGTCGATCCTTTTAGCGACACGGGATGGTGGCCAAAACGGTGTAGCAATAGAACAGTGTGGCAAGTCTAGGTAGCGGTAGGGGTGTTCTTTTATGGTCTCATGCCCTGTTCATGATCGACCAGGAGACATTGGGTGCTAGTTGTGGTTGCCTTCCTTGAATGTTATTTCGGAATGGGACGACGGAGCCAGTAATCACTGATGATGTTTTGTATCTTGTTACCGCATTTTTTATCATGCTATTTATGATGCCACTGATGAAAAATCCCTTTCCCTCTATGAACGGAAAGCGTGCGAGTGCCTGAAATGGGTGCCAATGTCTGTGCATTGTGTGGAGGATCTTCAATAGCACCCACCCTATTAGAATTTAGACATGAATTGCCCGCATAATGTACCCTAGCTCCCTTCTTGACTATGCACTTAAGTTTTATAATAACACTTGAAGGCTTGTTATTCATGCAACCTAAAAAACATGCAGTCCTAGCTAGTGAAATAAAATGTGCAATAGTTAACATCCAACATCTTATTAAACCAAACAATTGTACAACGAGTGGTTGCCAATATTACTTTGTTTTAGTAGTGAAATCTTGTTGGCTTTGACTTGTAGAAGCCAAAATCATCAAATTCTTATGCAAAGTAGCTTTCCACATCTATTTGGACATTTTGCCGACTATCCTAATGTTGCATTCAGCAGATTCAAGTTGTTGAGAAAGTTTTACCTTCACAATCTTCCACTTTAGATAAATCAATCAATCGATCTCTCTCTCTCTCTCTCTCTCTCTCTCTCTCATCAATCACTCTCTGTGTCCATCCTTCCTAAGCACATTGGGGAGGTGTTTTATAGGGGCGCTGGTCGACGGAATCAGGGCGACGTGGACGATCTCCATCCATGTGCGCAGTTCACTAAGGGGGGGAGGGTGAACTCGTTTCTAACCGATGAAGAAGAACAGTGTGTACCCCTTCGTTGTGGGTTGGGCCGCTCTCAGTAAAAAGAGAAGGGAGAGAGGGAAAGCTAGGTGTGCGCTTCTCTGCCTCTCCCCCTTTGTTTACTTTTCCTTTTCTAATTAAATGTAAACATAAACTTGGAGGAAAAGAAAGAGAGGGTTAGAAGAAGAGTTTGTGCATGAGATAAATTTCTCTAGACTTGTAAAAATGTGCTTGATTCAGGAAAATTCAAAAGAGACACGCTGAAAAGTTTCGAACTTAAACTCATTTTAATTTGATTCAAATGAGTTGAACTAGGATTTGGAGTTTTGGACGCCCAAAAATTATGAAGCTTTTGGGGTAGCTTGGATAAATGCAATAATGATTTATGGGCAAGGTTTTGGGGGGGGGGGGCAAATTGAAAATAATTTTGGCACTGCAATTTATAAAAGCTTTAAAGGGAAAGATAGAAAACTCAAATGAAAAATAGTTGGAAGTCTCAAATGGCTTTAAAATGTCCCAAGTTTTCAAAATGGTGTAAAACATTACTTGAAAAGATGAAAAGAACAACAAAATTAAATCCATACACTAATCATCCATAAATAAATACATTACAAATATAGCAAAAATGGCAGGGGTTCTATGTTGGGGCTGTTACGCACCACCACCGTCTTCGGCAGCTTTTCGTACGGGTCTATGCGCTGGTCGCGGTGAGAAGGGGTGGGAATTGGGGTGGAGAGCAGCGGGATGGTAATAATGACGCCAACTCCAAATGCACAGGCTCCGCCTCAGTTTTGAGTGGGTCGGGGGTGTGGGAGTACTACGTGGCTGGTGTCCGGACTCCCGCAAAGCCCTCTAATTTGGTTTCGGTTTGCGGGAAAACAGAAGTACATACTGATCTGCGGACGGATGCGGGACTCCATTGGATGGCTTGCGGGGTCTGGACCGCCCAATTTGGACGGATGCGGGAGGTTTGAGGTTTCGTGTTGGAGATGCCTAACATAGCTTCATCTCATGGATGTCATGCATGTGCTTGCTACGTAGTACTTTCACATACACTCATACATACACACATATACTCACCCTATGAACGCATGAGCGCACACCCTCCCCTATGAGCACCTCCAACAGGCTGAGCCGGTACATCATCTTGAGATTGACGAAGTCACCACAGACGCCTTTGTAGTCGACGAGAACATTTTCTCCCATTGAGCACACATCACCAAAAGGCCTAAAATAAATCCAGAAAAGTACGAGCACCAGTGTCAAGTTTAGAACTTAAACTCTAACGGGTTGGGGATAACACTGTCCTCCTAACCATCCAACAATAGGTTGGTTCGCATTTGAAGGTAACATTTGACGTGTGATTTGGTTATTTTTTCGTAGATCAAAATGCGTAAGCTTCCCCCATAAAAATGTACAGGTCGCATTTCGGTGTGACAATAAACACATATTTTTTTTAAAAGTGGCATTTACAAAATACTCCTTCCGTTTTTATTTACCCCGCATACTAGCTTTGGTCAAAGTCAAACTTTATAACTTTGACAAAGTTTATAGACAAAAATATTAACATATACAATAACAAATCAATACCATTATATTAATTATTAAATACACTTTCACATCATATAGATTTGCTATTGTAAATGTTCATATTTTTTCTATAAATTTGATCAAATTTTATGAAATTTGACTTCAATCAAACCTAATATGCAGAGTAAATAAAAACGGAAGGAATACATTTTTTGGCAAGCAGGAGCATATGCTCCCTAGAGCCAAACTGGATTTCCGGGTCACTGTGTTTAATATGTTCATCATGCTTTATATTTTTGGATTAACTTATTTAAAAAAATTGCTCCCTTTTTTCCAATGTGAATTGCTCGTATTTGTAGCAGAGATAGGGCACAGTTTGACTAGCTAGCTCCGTATGCACTTGCACTCTGGTATAGGTTGAAGATTTGCCGCACCCCGATCGACCGCGACGGCGGCCGGTCACCGTCGACGTCGATCGCAAATGAAAAGTTGTTCCTTGGAAGGCACGATTGACGATTGCATGTACGGGCAGGGGCGAACGCAGGTACAGCTTTGTGGGGGCGAATGCCCCCACTTGATTTTCGGCCCACTTAATACTATGTCCAGAGTATAAAGCACTGCCCCACTGAGCCCATGATATTTGCCCCCACTTCTTCCATTTTTCTTGTTATTTTCAAAGCTGAAGCAGCCCGTCAGCCTGTTCTAGGCAGCCCACATAGAGGCTTGTACGACGGCCTAGATGGTATGCGTACGAGCGAGGCCTTGAAACGCACGCAGGCACCAGCCACGACCTTGTCTAAAGAAAAAAAAACAAGCCACGACCTAGACGGAGATGGGGTACCCCTCAAAAAATAGGGACGGAGATGGGGTCCTAGACTGCTAGACGTGACCCGCCGCCGCCGTGACCACGCGAGATGTGAAGCTACCTCGCCAGACTACCTCATCGCTCCGGGAACGATCTGCGCCTTGCACGTCGGCTGGTCCTTACCGTTCTTTGGTTCTTGAATTCAGAAGATCGGTACAAGCACTACGTGTTTTTATCAATCGAGGTAAACCCTAAGGTCAATTCATTCAATCATATTCTTTATTTGCTTTCAGTTCTCGTTTCTTTTCCAATTCCCACATACAAAGTTAAGGAGTTTCATAAAATTTCCACTATGTGATACCATACGAACTGTCAATTAGTTTGATTCAGGGACGAAACTATAAATAGATCCTATGGGGCAACTCCAAATTAGTGCTGTCATCTTTACAGATTAAAAATGATTAGTGCAAACTTAGTGAAGAATTTCCAAAAATCACTGGTGTCCACCGGCATTGCTTGAGCTCCGTGTTCCTGGGTTGATCGAGTTTAGCTTCACGCAGTAATTTATTTAAAATGAGTTAGTATGTGAGAGGAAAAACAAATGGACGATCGTATTTTTCAGCGGTAGCCTTATTTGCTTGTCTGAATTATTTGACAAAATCATTAATGAGGTGATAGCTCAAAACTTTCATGAAATCAAAGATCAATTGTTTTCCTTCGTATATGTACATATATGTATGATTGCGGGGTAAGTGCTTGCTGTTAGAGTAGTCATTATGGTATACGACTTCTAGTCCAAGTCAGTTTTGTACCCTTACACCAAGTCGGTTTGTACCCTCTTATATACTTTTGTATGCCGCACCAAATCATCAATAAGCAACAGTTTTATTCAGCTTTCATGGTATCAGATACCGGTCCCAGGGTTTAGGGTATGGCTCCGTCAACGCCACCGCCGCCCGGCTACTTCGAGCGCCGGGCCGCACTCATCGCCAAGGCTGCCAGAGCCGCGGCCGCTTCTCTCTCGGCCCTCACCATAGCTCCACAAAACTACCCTGCACCCATCCTCGCCGCACCAATATCTCTTGCTGACACAATCTCCGACGTCAGCCCCTACATCCCCATAGTTCTTGATCTCGCCGCCCACAACTACTACCATTGGAGACATCTCTTCGATCTCCACCTCGGCCGCTGCAACCTGCGCTCGCATGTCGCCGCCAACTGTCTTCCCCGCCCCGACGATCCGCAATGGTTGAAAGACGATCTCGCGATCGTCCAGTGGTTCTACACCCGCATCACCACCGAGATCTTCAACATGCTCGATCACGACGGCGCCACCGCTGCCAACATCTGGCACTCCCTCCGTCAGCTCTTCCAAAGCAACACCGACGCTCGGAAAAACGCTCTCCACACCGAGCTTCGCAATATGGTGCAAGGAGACGCCCCGGTGAATCTGTTCTGCCAGCGCGTTAAGACCATTGGTGATGAGCTCCGCGAACTCGGCGATACAGTTAGCGACTCACAGCTAATCAATATCGTCGTCGTCGGCCTCAGCGAAGACTTTGACAAGCAAGCCTCGTTCATACCGATGATACGGCCCCCTCCTACCTTCGCTGAAGTTCGTTCCTTGCTACAACTCGCGGCGGAAACACAAGCTCGCAGGGACTCTCGCCCCAAGGTCTTTCATGCTGCGGCTCGTCCTCCTCTGTCGTCTACACCAGCGTCGCCTTCCAGGCCGGCTCCTGCCGTCGGGCCGTCCGCATCGTCATCTGTTCAACCGCCCCCAGGCTAGCGTCCTAGTCCGAACTACCGCGGCAAAAACCCTATCTACAGGCCGTCGTCGACATCACCAGCACCGAGTCCTGCACCACCCACCAGTGCTTCATCTGCGGTTGCATGGCGGCCTCCTCATGATCCTTGGACGGGGCTTGTTCAAGCATGGCCCATGCCCTGGTCCGCTCCGTCCACCCTCGGTGCTCCGCCGGCATACTCAGGTGCCTGGCAACCCGGCCTTCGGCCGCCTACTGGTGCTCCCGGGGTTCTCAACCCCCGACAGCCGGCCAATGCCTATCACGCCGCCCCGACGTATGCTCCTTATGGTCATTACAGCATCGACGGCGGTGCCTACTACACACCTCAGCCGGCCCTGCTCCCGACGCCACCCCCACCACAGCCGGCCAATGCCTACTACACTCCCCAGCCAGCCCTACTGCCTTCACCATCGTATCCGCCGGCACTGCTTCCGACGCCACCCTCACCTGCGACGCCGAGCTGGGATCAAGCTGCCTTTCTCCAGGCCATGAATAACTTTGCTGCACAAGGAAACTCAGGTACGGATTGGATCTTTGATTCAGGGGCCTCTAGTCATATGTCTGCATCTAGTAATTGGTTATCTTCTTGCACTAAATCTCCTTTCCCTTCCATTATCCTTGGAGATGGATCATCTATTCCTATATATTGTGTTGGTCAGGCTCAACTTCCCTCTTCCACCAAACCTCTTTTACTTCGCGATGTTCTAGTTGCACCCGCCCTCATTAAAAATCTTATCTCTGTTCGCCAATTTACTTGCGACAATCTAGTTCGGCTGAATTTGACCCTTTTGGTTTATCTGTGAAGGATTACCTGACCAAGGCCGAGATCGCTCGCTTCAATAGCTCCGGTGATCTTTATTCTCTTAATGGAGTTCCTGCCGCCACCCCTCCAACATCCATGCTGGCCTCCGTCGATCTCTGGCATCGTCGCTTGGGCCATCCCAACCCCGCCGTCTTAGCTTCTATGCTTAGTGAAATTACCATACCATGTAATAGGGACTCTCATAATTCTGTGTTTTGCGAGTCTTGTCAATTAGGCAAACATGTGCGTCTTCCCTTTAGTTCCTCTAGTTCTTGTAGCACTTATTCCTTTGAATTAATACATTGTGATTTATGGACCTCTCCCATTGCAAGTGTTTCGGGTTTTAAATACTACCTTGTTATCCTAGATGATTTCACCCACTTTGTCTGGACTTTTCCTCTACGCAACAAATTCGAGGTCCATTCTCTTTTCCTTAATTTTCAACGCTATGTGTCTGTTCACTTCTTCCTCCCAATTCGCTTTATCCAATGTGACAATGGTCGCGAGTTTGATAACATTAAAAATCGTACTTTCTTCTTACAACATGGCATCCTGCTTAGGTTCTCATGTCCCTACACCTTTCCTCAAAATGGTAAAGCAGAACGCTCTCTTCGCACCCTCAATGATATAGTTCGCACTCTCCTCATTCAATCATCTATGCCTCCCAAGTTTTGGGCTGAAGCCCTACACATGGCCACCTTCCTTCTAAATATTCGACCTTCTAAAACTAAACCCAACACTACTCCCTATTATTCCCTCTTTCTTTTCCACCCCGACTACTCCGCGGTTCGTGTTTTCGGCTGTCTCTGTTTTCCCAATGCCTACGCCACTTCTGCAAATAAATTGTCACCACGCTCTATCCCATGTGCTTTTCTCGGCTTCTCTGACGAGCACAAAGGCTATCGCTGTCTCAACCTTCACACCGGACACGTTCATGTCTCTCGTCATGTCACGTTTGCTGAGCACATTTTTCCTTTCTCACAACGCACTACTACACCATCCAACACCCCTAGCTCCGCAGACACCCCATCTCCCCGTCCTTTCCAACTATATACTCCCCTACCTGCCGAACACAACTTATCACCACCACCATTAACACCCACCATAGCCAATCTCAACCATACACTCACCCCACCCGAGACGTCCCCAACACCCCCGACCCCTGCTTCCTCCCCAACACCCCCGGCCCCTACTCCCACTCCACCACCCAGCCCTGCTCCCACTCCACCACCCAGCCCTACTTCTTCGTCCGACTCTTCCGCTGCGCCGGACTCACCAGTACCCACCTTACCCCCTCGTGCTATTCCTACAACAGCCCCGATTAATGATCATCGCATGCGTACTAGGGCCAAATCAGGATTTCATCAACCCCAAGACCGCCTAAACCTTCATACCTCCGTATCTCTCACTTCTCTTCCAAAGAATTACAAAACTGCTCTACTTGATCCCAATTGGGCCGCTGCCATGCAAGAAGAATATAATGCTTTACTTCAAAACAACACCTGGCAACTTGTTCCTCGTCCTCCCAATACAAATATTGTTTCTGGCAAATGGATTTTTCGCCAAAAGTTCCACTCCGATGGGAGCCTCTCACGATATAAAGCCAGGTGGGTTTGTCGTGGCTTTTCTCAGCAACAAGGAATTGATTACGAAGAAACCTTCTCTCCTGTTGTTAAACCTAGCACCATTCGCACCGTTCTTAGTGTTGTTGTCTCCTCTTCATGGCCCATTCACCAACTTGATGTTAAAAATGCTTTCCTCCATGGTTCCCTTCAAGAAACTGTCTACTGCCAGCAACCTCTGGGTTTTGAAAATCCATCCTTTCCAACTCATGTATGTCTTCTTCAGAAATCTCTCTACGGTCTTAAACAGGTCCCACGAGCTTGGTTTCAACGCTTCTCCTCCTTCATTCAAACAATAGGCTTCACTCCATCTCTCTCCGACACCTCTCTTTTTGTGTATCATCAAACTTCTGACACTGCCTATTTACTTCTCTATGTAGATGACATCATTCTTACCGCCTCCTCTCAAAAGTTCTTAGATCATATTGTCTCTCTTCTTAGATCTGAATTTTCTATGACTGACCTAGGACTCCATCATTTCTTAGGCATTGCTGTTGTTCGAGATTCCTCCAGCCTTTTTCTTTCCCAACGCCAGTATATTCTTGATCTTCTTAATCGTGCTGGTATGCTTGACTGTCAATCATCTCGCACTCCTGTCGATACTAGTTTTAAACTTTCGGCTACCGGTGAACCCTTTTCCGATCCTACTCTCTATCGTAGCCTAACAGGTGCTCTCCAATATCTCACCATTACTCGTCCTGAAATCTCTTTTGCTGTTCAACAAGCATGTCTCTATATGCATGATCCCCGGGTTCCTCACTATAATCATGTTAAACGCATTCTTCGGTATTTAAAAGGAACTCTCAATCATGGTCTCCACCTCAATAATTCTTCTCCAAACTCGCTTACCGCATACTCTGATGCAGACTGGGCTGGTTGTCCTGACACTCGAAGGTCCACTTCCGGTTTTTGTGTTTTTCTTGGTAACAATTTGATTTCTTGGTCTTCGAAAAGACAGGTTACAGTCTCACGTTCGTCGGCCGAGGCTGAGTATCGCGCTGTGGCACATGCCGTTGCAGATACAATCTGGATTCGGCAGTTACTCTCCGAGCTACACAGGCCTATTGAGCAGGCCACTATTGTCTACTGTGACAACATATCAGCAGTCTACATGACCAGCAATCCAGTTCAACACCGACGCACAAAGCATATTGAGATTGATATTCATTTTGTTCGTGAAAAGGTTGCTCTTGGTCAGGTTCGGGTGCTTCATGTTTCCTCTATGGCTCAGTTTGCTGACATTTTCACCAAGGCACTGCCTACTAAGTCGTTTCAAGATATCTGTTTCAGTCTCAACGTCGTCGAGCCTGCCGTTGATACTGCGGGGGGATGTTAGAGTAGTCATTATGGTATACGACTTCTAGTCCAAGTCAGTTTTGTACCCCCACCCCAAGTCGATTTGTACCCTCTTATATACTCTTGTATGCCGCACCAAATCATCAATAAGCAACAGTTTTATTCAGCTTTCACTTGCAAGCGATAGCCATAAGTTCCTACACATCTCCATGTAAAAAAAAATATTTGCCCCCTCTCAACTTTCATCCTGGATCCGCCCCTGTGTACGGTACTCGAGCACACATGCATCGACCCGTTTGCCGGTCGGTCTGCCATTAGCCGGCTCGCCTAACTACCCAAACGAACATCATCGATACGGACACGCACTTGCATCGTGTGATGAATGAGGGTCCCTTTCGTCGTTGCCGAGATGAGGTTCCACATACAACGAACGGACGGATTAACCTGCCCGATCTCATCCGATTGGTACATTGCACGCATGGAGCTTGTCATGCATGGATTGCCTGCTAGGGAAGACAGAAGCCAGCAGTGCCGTTCGGCAGCGGTCACACCACGTATGTCATCCCTCATGCGTGCAAGTGTGTGACAGTGACTAAATGTGATCGATCTCCGCTGAACTTTATCGTCACTGAGCTTATCGCCTATCTTGTTGCACGCACGGCTCTGCTCAAGACACACGCGCATGCATGCATCGTGTCGTGGCGGACGATCAACGGAAAGTTTTGGACCATACCCAGTACGTGCTTGTCATCATGTCTAACAGAGTTTTGGCATGAGACGTGCACGGATATCTCCGTGGCATGTAGAGTGCACTGAAAGTGTCGCTTTGGATTTGTGTTCATGTGCTGGATATGTCTCCGGACGTGCGTGCTTTTGTCAGGATGCAGAAAAAGAGTGGCATATGCATACTACCGTGTGTATCAACACCGGAGATGCCAGGAAAGATAACGTTGATGTGTCACTCTTCGGAGTATAGTGGTGAACATTGCTTGTTCCTGACAGGAAAAGCACACTTTTTCCCATCATTCCAAACCCAATGTGGGCTAAGTGCCTAGCCTAACTAATTAACATATCATGCCATGTGATGCAGCGACCAGCGATGGATAAGTAATGTGACGCGAAGATAACTATTCCCACGTATATACGCGTACACGCGTGCGTGATCCAGTGGCCTGAAACCCTAAATATATATTTTGCCAGCACTAAAACTCTCTGAACAATTTTCCTCACCCATATGTATATGTGTGCACGCATACATACTTCTCGCGAAAAAAAAGGCGAAAGTCTAAAATAAACCTTAAACTTGTAGGCGAAAGCTAAATCGAACCTTGAATTTTCAATCCCGGAAATCAGCACACCGAACTCTTCGATCCCGGCCTATTTTAAACCTTGAGGGCTTTTAGGTGGTATTCGCTGACGTGGCAAGGATTGTTGACTAGCTAGCTGGACATTAGGACGAAATGGGCCGGCCCATTAGCGCAGCGCACATACAGTCTGCTTTTTTCTTTTCTTTTCTTTTCTTTTCTTTTTCGTTTTCTTCATTGTACATTTTTCGTAATAATAATAATAATAAATTATTTTACATTTCCGTTATGCCAATAAATACTTTTTTAAAATTACACGAACCCACTTGTCTTCATTCAGGAGCGACAAAAAATATTAGCATCAAACAGTGTGCTTAAGAGGCCTCACGGTCGCACCTTGCCAATAGCTATGAAGGATGCTGACTATAATTGTTTGCCTACAAAATATTGATTATATATCAGGCGACACACTCACATATAAGAGCAGACAGGAGTGTTCCTAGATGAAACATTTTTTTAAAAACTTTTGAAACATTTCTTGATAAAAATGTGAACAATTGAAATACCTAATATTTTTTAATTGCAAATAATTTACGAAATTCCTAAAACATTTTTTGAAAAATTTGACACGGTAACATTTTTCCATATACACTTTTACATTTTGTAAAACTATACAACATTCTTTTACATTGTAAAGATTTTTGAAAATTTGTTCAGGTTAAAATATATGTTCCCAATTTTTTTCAAAAACTGTTATGTTTCAACAGTGTTCGCTTTTTCAAAATTGATTGTGTTCGCAAAAATATTGTTCGTCTGTTCATTTGTTAAAAAAGTATTCAGAATTTTCAAAAGTGGTCGCACTTTTGAAAAAAAATCGGAGATTTCAAACATTGTCAGGCCTGCACGTCTTCAATTGTTGTTTGCCCTTAACAAAATATTTTCAAATCTCAACACAGTGGTTAAATTGTCCCGGACTCTTGTTATAGCAGTGTCATCCAATGCTTCTTGTGGCTAGCAGGACGAGGTGAGCAGCACCAGGTCGTAAGTTCGAGTTTCACTTTTTTTGGTATTTTTAATTCGGGTGTTATATTTCGAAAAAGAAAAAATCGCTTCGCATCTGTTGGGCCGGCCCAATCGCGACCGTAGTAAGCATGCCCGGGATTCGACCTGCCAGGTGCACAATCCCTGTTTGGAAAACGTCTGAAGGTTGAAAATAGACTGGGATTAGAGAGTTTGGTGTGCTAATTTCCGAGATTGAAAGTTTAGAGTTTAATATAGCTTTCGCCTACAAATTCAAGGTTTATTTTAGACTTTTTCCAAAAAAAATGTATGCACGCACGCACGGACGCGTCACGTCACGCCGTGGCATCCGAGGCACTGTGCGTGCACCGCGTAACTATCATCGGCACGTGAATCATCAGCCGGTGAACGTGTATGCTCCACAATACATTTCCTCTCGCTTTCGCGTGCAAGACTAGTCGATCACACACACGAGCTGTACAGGTCAGGCGCAGCCAGCTAGTTGGCCTATTGGCTTGTTGCAGCGCCCCGGCGAGCGATCTTCAACTCTCCAACGCCAAACCGTCGAGGCCGACCCGGGTATCAACTACGTGAATTCATATAAAAAATATTGGCCCCTAAAAAAAAAAGATGAAAAATATTGGCATGTCGCAAATGCGTGTGTGGACACGAAAGGTCGCAGCGATTTCTTCGTGTTTATACACGCCGTTCATTTATATATGAGCATTTGATGTGATAACTTAGTAGAGAAAATCGGAGGGCAAGGAGCACATGGACATTTTCAAGATTATCATTTGGCTGTTGAGTGGACCTGATGGCCATTACTTGGTTGGTTAGAGAAGCTACACACACATGCTAATATATTTATGAAAAGAAGTAGTACTACCACCACTTGGTATTTGTTTTTTTAAATAGAATTTTCATAGAAATAATTACTAGTATCAAAAAAATAAAAAAAATTACTAGATGTTTAGAGCCAGATGGAGTAGTACAACCACTTGGTGTTTGTTTTTTTTTAAATTGAATTTCCATAAAAAATTACTAGTATCAAAAACACAAAAAATTGTTTGACCTACATTTTTTGCCAATAGTTTTTGTGCAATATACTTCTAATTATTTAAAAAAACACTTGCATGTATTTTTTTTTGCGAATATAAAATATTTATTTAATGGTACAGTAAAAAAGTAGTCACAAAAGACCTACATTCCGGACAAGTGGAGGTAACTTATACGTCCTCATAACGAGCCTACACAATTTTACTACTATAGTTGACGCCATGCAAGTTGATCATTTTATTTTGAGAACAAACGGCAGTTCATATTGTTTAGAGCCAAAAAATTTCTTTATTTGAGGTTTGTGTACGAGCCAGATGGCCGGCCCCAGCGAGGGCTCCAGAGTCTGCGGCCGCAGGCTCGCGGCGTGGTGCGCCCCCGCACCCGGTCGCAACGCATCGATGGGCCAATGATTGAGGCGCCCCCGGCACGCAGGCGCCGCGGCTCGTCCAGTCGGACCACGCCGCGTGTCGGGTCAACGGCTCCGGCTCGGCCTCCCAGCTGGCCCCGGGCTTGACTCGGCCCCTGCGCTGACATATGGCCGATGCTACGCGTAAACCGGTTGATGGCAGGGACTTTTAAACCACCTTACCAGTTGTTGATTTCCTTCGATTAGGCCCGCTTGATCTCTGGACCATAATTTCCATCCTGAATACCCATTTCTCCCCAGCGACTCCAGCCAGCCATCAGATATGCACAACATCTTCGTTTCCAAGGTTGCGGCAGCCCCGTCACCGGTCCTCTCACAGGAAAACGCGACAAGCTAGCTCGCCATGCGCCGGGTTGCAACAGTGACGTTGCTGTGACCATCCTTGAAGCACCGGCAATGCTCCGGCGGGCCGGCAATGCTCCAACACAACACCGGTGATGCTTCGTTGCAGCACCGGTGATGCTCCGACGGCTCGAACGATGCCCCATTGCAGCAACGCGATGCTCCGTCGGATTCGACGATGCTGCATCACAGCACCAGTGACGCTCCGACGGCCCGAACGATGCTCCATTGCAGCAACGCCGATGCCCCGACGGCCCCGACGATGCTCCATCAGCACCGGTGATGCTCGGACGGTCCGAACAATGCTCCATTGCAGGAACGGCGATGCTCCGACGGCCTCGACGATGCTCCCTCACAGCACCGGTGATGCTCCGACGACCTGAAGACGCTCCATAACAACACCGGTGATACTCCGCAAAACTCATTGAAGCTTGTCTCTTTGCATGTTCGCGAGCATCAATGCCATCATGGCACGCCTCGTCGTTATGGTCGTCGAAGCATTTGCTTTGTCATGGTCGTTGAAGCATTTGCGCAATCGTCGACGTCGTCGTGGTCGTCAAAGCATCGCCTCGTTGCTTGGCAGCGGTCGTCAACGCCGTCATGTCATGCCTCTTAGCCCTAGTCGTTGGCATTGTCGTGGCCGTCGAAGTCATCATGGTCATGGAAGCATTGCAATGGCCATTGAAGTACGCCCGTCGTCGTGCCCGTCGAAGCATTTTCGCAGTCGGCAGCATCATCATGGTCGTCGAAGCATCGCCATGATCATAGAAGCATGCCTTGTTGCATGGCCACGGTCGTCGACGCGGTAATGGCATGTCCTGTTGCCCTAGTCGTTGAAGCATTGCCGTGGCAGTCAAAGTCATCATGGTCATGGAAGCATTGCCATTGAAGCGAACCCGCCGTCGTGGTTGTCGAAGCATCGCCACGACCATTGAAGCATGCCTAGTTGCATCGCCGTGGTCGTCAACGTCGGCATGACATGCCTCGTCGCCCTAGTCATTGAAGCAGTGTCGTGGCCGTCGAAGTCGTCATGGTCATGGAGGTATTGCCACGACCATTGAAGCACGCCCGTCGACACGGTCGTTGAAGCATTGTCGCGGCCGTCAATGGTTGTCGAAGCTGTAAGCGAGTCTAACTACCTCTGCATGCCGTTGTAGTCTCTAACAAAATATCCCTAGTCTTTAGCTAGTTAGCTAGTCCACAGGGAGGTTGTTAGCCACAATTGAGTCTGCACGTTCGTGCCTTGTAACTGTATATGTACCAACCGCATGATCAATGAACTCTCGTGTTGCATCCTATTCCTTCTCTCTTACAGAAGCATTGCCACAACAAATTGAAGCACGCCTCACAACCATGGCTTGACCGTCAACACCGTCGGGACATGCCTTGTCGCCGTGGTCGTGGAAGCGTCGCCGTGGCCATTGCAGCACGCCTCACAAGCAGCCTCTTAACATCCATCCAGTGCATGTTGGCGCACGGCTTAGCAGCTTGCCGGAAAGGGAGGCGCTTAGGTAGAGAGAGGGAGCGGAGGGATCCAGCGCGAGGACACCAGGAGATCGATTGGGCCGAGAAGATAAGCAAGAAAATGGGACACGTGGCGCAGGAGGGAAGCGGCTTACGATGCGGGAGAATCAGTCGGATTAAAAGAAACGTTTTCCCTGACATATTCGTGGGTCGATCGCGGGATCAGATTCTGCGGCTCGATCGCAAGGTTTTTTTGTTGTTCCGCGAACGGTTCGTGTGGTCTCCGGAGGGCTTCTTCTCCGTATTTATTCGCAGCAAATTCTTCTGCGGTGAACTGGTTCTTTTTTATTGCTTTTCTTCTCGGAAAACGTTTAAAATCATCCGGTTGATCTTTCTCTCTCGTAAGCCTCCTTCTTCGAGCGCCACGTGCCCCCGTCGGGCTGTCCACCGCTTCCCTCAATGGCCCAACCTTATCTATCTCTACGAAGAGTCCTCCACACATTTTTCTTTCTTCTCTCTTTTTCTTTGCATCTCATCGCCAGAGGACAGAGGGGAGGAGTCATGGCGAGCACCACCACAACAAAACTAGAAGAGGTTGACGCCAGCCGTTGGCACTAGCACCCGGAGCTCCTCCGCTGCATTGCTGGAGGCGGCATAGCTGCAAAAGCACCATCCATGGAGGAGGCCATGGCGAACACCACCACATCAGCAGGTGGACTCGGAGTTGCACTCGACGATGCAAAACGGCGGTCGTCGACGAGCGCCAGTGCTGCAACGCAGCAACTCGTCCACGACTGCCGGGATGTGTTGCAACCTCGACTGCGCTGCAGTGCAACCTTGTGCTCCCGCGGAGGAGCTGCAGTGAAGCGCTCATCGCCGGAGCTGCAATGGAGCGCTCGTTGCCCGCCGAGGAGCTTCAATGGAGCACTCGCGCGACGGCGGCGGAGCTGCAATGGAGCGCTCGACGCCAATGGAGGTGCTGGAATGGGGTGCTCTTCGCCGGCGGTAGAGCTGCAATGGAGCGCTCGTCGCTCGCGGATGAGCTTCAATGGAGCACTCGCGCGACGGCGGCGAAGCTGCAATGGAGCGCTCGTCGCCCGTCGAGGAGCTTCAATGAAGCACTCGTGCGACGGCGGCGAAGTTGCAATGGACCGCTCGTCGCCCGTGGGGAGTTGCAATGGAGTGCTCGTTGCCGGCGACCGAGCTGCAATGGAGCGGTCCGATGAAGCACTCGCACGAGGGGTCCAGATGCTTCATCGCATCGCTCGCCAGCGGCTCGATGCAGCGTCGCCGGCGGCTCTCGGGAGTTCGGTGTTTGCAATGAAGCG